>NC_134792.1:56216039-56251039 GCF_046742065.1 Oratosquilla oratoria | reverse complement strand
ATTTTATTTATTTTTATTTATATTATTATAATTTTCATTTTTTTTCTTTATCATTAATATATTTTTTTCACATCCGACCTTGTTATGGACCAAATGGTCTCCTGTCGGCATGCTCCACCTTTGTAATCCTTTGTGATCCTTATTATGATATGGACTTACTGGTTGGAGGATTGTGGAAATGTAAACAAATCACACAAAACATTGACATGGCGGCAAGAATAAGTAAAAACTACAATTAAGAAAAGAAAATGTTATGGTAACTTGAACCTACTTTTAATTACATGCAGGGCGAGAGAGAGAGAGAGAGAGAGAGAGAGAGAGAGAGAGAGAGAGAGAGAGAGAGAGAGAGAGAGAGAGAGAGAGAGAGAGAGAGAGAGAGAAGTAGATAGATAGGTGGAGATAGATAAATAGATAGATGGAAAGAGAGAGGGAAGAGTAGATAGGTAGATGGAGAGAGATATTGATAAGTAGACAGATAGAGAGACAAGTAGATATATGGAGATATGTAAGTAGAGGGATAGAGATAGATAAGTAGACAGATAGATAAAGAGACGAGTAGATAGATGGAGAGATAAGTAGATAGAGAGAGAGGGGTAGATATTTGGAGAGAGAGAGAGAGAGAGAGAGAGAGAGTAAGCACCGAAATACATGACTTCCAGAATGTCATGATCTAGTGTCACACATTAGTTCCAGTATTATCCTTAGTGTTTGTTCAACGATGTCCCTACTATAGACATATTTAGGGACTTTGGTGATAAAAATACTAGAATAAGTTCTCTCATGACAAACTGTGGTATTCTTAAAAAAATATTTTCTTATATAAATCTTATATAGATCCTTGGAAGGGAAAGATTTATGTAAGGAAAGAATTTTTTAAAGAATATCACCGTAAAATCTTATGGTGGTATTCTTAAAAGAATTCTTTCCATATATATATCTTTCCTCTCCCTTGTCATGAGGATGCCGGATTCGAGTCCTTGGTAGTACCACATTTCAATTTCTGCATGTCGGCCTTTGATGGCTTAGATTAAAGTGCATTGTGGTTGTTAAAATGTATATATATATCATATTATATATATATCATATATATCTTTTAAGAATACCACCAGTCTTATCATGAGAAAGCGTCACTGATTTTCTCTTTCCATGAGTGACTGCGTTTTGTCTGTAACGTGGTCGTCCGAAGCTCAAAGACTGGGAAACAGGTCTAAAACCCATAAACTAGAGTAGGCTCTCCTTCCAGCTGCCGAGAGCTCCAAGTTTTCATATTAAGGGGAACAAATTGCCGAAACGAAGATGTTTGTTCCTCGGCTATTGCTCTTTGGATAAAATTATTTGGTCCCATTCTGAAGGGATGCTTGAAAGAAGATATTCGTCTTCACGAGACAAATAGACACACACACACACACACACACACACACACACACACACACACACACACACACACACACACACACACACACACACACACACACACACACACACACACACACACACACACACACACACACACACACACACACACTCACACACGGTGGCGCGGTTGGTAGAGTCCCAGACTGTCAGTATGGCGGTGCCGGCGGTACCTGGTTCGAATCCTGTCCAGGGCTGAAATTATTTCAGTATCGCAGCGTTACTCCAACTCTTGTGGGCGGGGAGTTGGGTGTGCGTGTGTGCGTGTAAGGTCATAGCATTACCCATAGATCGGTCATACGAGCTCTGAGCTCTCTTCCGGGAGGGAAATAGCTGTCGATCACAAGTCCAACACGTGATCCAAAGACCAAGGTGAATCACACATACAACACACACGCACACACACACACACACACACACACACACACACACACACACACACACACACACACACACACACACGAGAAGAAACTTAAGAAGGACAGTTACAGAAAAGATCTGAAAAAGAATAGCTTTCCACACAGAGTAATAGATATCTAGAACAAATTGAAAGAGGAAACAGTGAGTGCTAGAACTACACCTGACTTGAAGAATAAACTGGATGCGGAAAGGTACAACAGCGGGTCACTACGAGCATAGCTCTCCTCCCGCAAGATACAACTAGGTAAATAGAACTAGGTAAATGCACACACATACACACACACACACACACACACACACACACACACACACACACACACACACACACACACACACACACACACACACACACACACACACACACACAAACACGCACACACACACACAGTGGTCTCAGACCTACCCAGAGATCGGCTAATAAGGAGCTCTGAGCTCACTGCCGTAGGGTGGTGTCTGGCTGTCTCGACAGAGACTGCAGCAGATCCGAGGTGAATACACGCACGCACACACACACACACACACACACACACACACACACACACACACACACACACACACACACACACACACACACACACACACACACACACACACACACACATAATCACACACATGCAATGAAACTCAAAAAGGACAACTACAAAAGGGACCTGAAAAAGAACAGCTTCCTACACAGAGTGATAGAAATATGGAACAAATTGGACAAAAAATAGTGTGTGCAAACACAATACAAGAGTTTAAGAACAAACTTGATCTTGCGAGATACAAAAACGGGTTACCATGAGCATAGCTCACCATCCCGTAAAATACAACTAGGTAAATACACACACACGTACACACACACACACACACACACACACACACACACACACACACACACACACACACACACACACACACACACACACACACACACACACACACACACACACACACACACACACACACACACACACACACACACACACACGCACACACACACACACACACTCGGTGGCGTGGTTGGTAGAGTCCCCGACTGTCGCTACGGCAGTCCGGGTTCGAATCCCTCCCAGGGCTGAAATAATTTCAGTATCGCTGCACTTCGAGTCGTTACTCCAAATCTCGTGAGCGGGGAGTTGGGTGTGTGTGTGCGTGTAAGGTCACAACATTACCCATAGATCGGCCATAACGAGCTCTGAGCTTTCTTCCGGGAGGGGAATAGCTGTTGATCTCGAGTCCAGCACGTGATCCAAGCACCAAGGTGAAAGACCAAGGTGAATACACACACACACACACACACACACACACACACACACACACACACACACACACACACACACACACACACACACATACACACACTCCCCGAATAAAAGAGAAACGCCCAGTGTATGGGAAAAACGTGCGTATCCTGTGTGAACGCAATATGACAAGGCAACATTGCAAGGCACGCCTCAAAATGGCCGGCAGAGATTATACACAGTCGGTATAATGAAGGAGGGTAGTATGGAGACCAGGACGTAGGTACTAGGGAAGCCCTACAGGCCAGGTGAATACAATGGAAGAACCAAACAGCAGGGAGTCCCTTTGGTACATACCGAAGCCGGATATGGGTAAAAGAAGGGATGGGTTTCACAGACCATCAGCATATTTCTCTAATGATATGGTTGAAATAGAAATAGATTGGCGAACAGCGAACCTGGACGATGCGTGCTGATCGTCACTTTTGCCCTGTCGAAGAAGCCGTTTTCTGTTGGTCAGAATACAAGTTAAGGTTGTCGCCTTTGGGTGATTGAAAGGAACTTAGTCACGAAGTGTCTGTCTTCTGATTTCGTAGTGTCTGTCGTCTGATTTGGCCTCCGAAGGGCCTTCGACATCGTTGCTTCTTCCTTTCGTCTCGCGTCTGAACCTTTGAGTGATTCCTTCCGTATTTTACCTCTTGGGATTAATTATAATCATATTACCTTAGACTCCTGTCCTGAAACTGAGGACCAGGAAGAGGAGGGGCCCGAGGAAGGGGAGGAGGGAAGAAGAGGAATAGGAGGAGGAAGAGGAGGAGGAGGAGTAAAAGAGGAGTGAGGACAAATACACACAAGCGCGCGCGGTCGTGTATGTGTGTTTCTGTGTGTGTATGTTTGCGTGTGTGTATGTGTATGTATGCATGTGTGTGTGTGTGTGCGTATGTGTGTGTACGTGTCTGTGTATGTTTGTACCTAAAATCGGTAGTCCTGCAAGACAGACATGAGAGAGAATCGCCTCCCCTCCGCCCATTTCTAAGACCCATCAACACATTCCCCTTCATACGGAGGTGCAGCCTTGCGGAGCTGGCACTCGATCCCGGGACTAGGCTCAGGATCTGCCAGCTTCACGTGGATTTCAAACACCTTTTCACACAACAGTTAGCTCACGAGTCTTGACGCAAGAGTAAAAACATTTCTATACTAATATTCCTACACTAATACAACACAGAAAACGTTCACACGTTTTCTTCTATATAGAGGTCTATGGAAAGTTCTGTGGATCGTTGCCGTCCGCTCTGGGGCTGCGGTTCACACACATTCAAAGACTAAATCACTAGGATTCGGTTAGACCCTCCCACCTAGAGTCCTAGATTTTTCCTTTGCCTCGACTATTTACAGTGGAAACTTAAAGAGTAGGGAATTCCTAGGCCCCTTAGGCTTATCACACTGAGCAATTTTTCCTTCAACCTCCGATTAATCGGCGGTACCGCCAACCTTCAGAACTTTTTTCCGCCTTGAAATCACTGGCATACTATTTATTTTTTTCAACAATTTATATTAAATATCATTTGATATGCTGAAGGGAAGGAATTTTCCTTCAGCATCAGATTTCTTTCCAACTGTCGGAGGAAAAATAGCTCAGAAGAGAGAGAGAGAGAGAGAGAGAGAGAGAGAGAGAGAGAGAGAGAGAGAGAGAGGTCTCAGAATCCCTCCAAGAAAGGAGACATATCCATGACATGGGCTAATCCTGTGTGGCTCTGGTCCGTAGGGGAGGCTTCCTACCTTACAGAACGAGAAGTTAATCTAAGTAGAAAATTATGTTCTAATTGAGGAAGTCGCATCTTTGTCTCAATATTCTCAGGTCGTGTCAGTAAGAGATTCAAACACTGCGAGAAATTCACCTGAGTTACTTACAACCACAGCGGTCTAATTCATCTTAATCCGTGATAAGAAATGCACTTTTCTGAATGCCCAAGGCTATTCTTACTCGTTGATTTATTATAAGTGTATTTACACACACGTACACACACACACACACACACACACACACACACACACACACACACACACACACACACACGCACTCACACGTGGAGTGGTTGGTAGAGTTCCCGGCTGCCACTACGGCGATCCGGGTTCCAATCCCGCCCAGGGCTGAAATGATTTTAGTATCGCTGCGCTGCGGGTTGTTACTCCAACTCTCGTGGGCGGGGAGTTGGGTGTGTGTGTGTGTGCGTGTAAGGTCATAGCATTACCCATAGATCGGTCATATATGAGCTCTGAGCTCTCTTCCTCGAGGGAAATAGCTGTCGATCACAAGTCCAGCGTCATCCAAGACCATGTTGAATCACACACACACACACACACACACACACACACACACACACACACACACACACACACACACACACACACACACACACACACACACACACACACAATATATATATTAGTTGAGCAAATATGACGAAAACGGGAAGTAGTGATAAAGAGTTTTAGGAACATGACATCTAATGAACTTGGACATAAATCAAATCTTTCTCAGGTATCCATGAGTGAACTCGAATGTTGCATATATATATATAAACATTTACTACACCGTTTATTTATTTATTATTTTTTAAGAGAAAAAGTGTAGTAAAGAGCCAAAGCGAAAGGTATATCGTGATCTTTAAATAACAATGTAACTTCGCTCTCTCTCTCTCTCTCTCTCTCTCTCTCTCTCTGTCTGTCTGTCTCACGCACGCACGCACGCACGCACAAGCACGCTCATACACCTAGACATGGACAAGCATCCCGTAAAAAAGCCAGGCATTAATTATCCTCGTCGGCTAAGCATAAGACTCTTTCCAGAATCGCGGGGCTATCTAAGACGCTTTCCAGATTCGTGGGGTCATCCATCTTGATAAGCTCTTCAGGTTTAGTTTCCAGAAACGAAGGTTATTTGTTTTCACGACAGCCTCAAGGATGCACCGATCCAGTCGAGGGAGGAGAAGGGCTGGTGAGGTGGAAATTAAACTTTGTGTTTATGGTCGTATCCTTTAGAAAACTGTTATTTGCTTTTAAACAGTATCGGTACTGTCGGCGTGTGTGATGTTGCATCGTCTTAATTAGTAGAGTTATTATTATTAATATTATTACTGATTTTTGAAAATTTAAGCTCTTAATCCCCGCAACAAAGTGATTAAGGTTGAAAACAGTGGATGGTTCGAAACTCCTACTTATGGAATGCTATTGGCTGATGTGTCGCATTTGTCCATTCAACTACCCCAAGTGAACTTACTACTACTACTACTACTACTACTACTACTACTACTAATGATAATAATAACAAAATATAATTATCATAGCTGTAGAGACATTATGACAAGTGGTTGAAGTGTAGGTAGAATATGAGACCATATCAGATATTTTTTATTCCTAACTCATTTCACTTAGACTTCTTTATTAAATCATAGAGATATATCAGCAAGCAGAACATACCAGATAGTATTTCCCCTGTATACAAGGGGCAAAGGTGCGTGGGACTGTGAAATCTGTTGACGGCTCAGCCCATGAAGCTGTGTGAAATAGTAGTAGAGAAGCAAAAATAAGGAATAAAACACAAGTAAACAAGAGACAGAATCGACATCAGAAAAAAGAATGACAGATGTCAACTTCATATTACGATAACTTACGGGAAACATTTGCTAAAAATCAATAGCGGATTAGAGCGTCGTTACTTGCGACGGAGGTCGTGGTGATGGCTGTTCGAACTCTGCCACTGGCGAGTTGAATCAAGTCATGGTTGATTAAGTTCCACGTTACAAAGTCCACTGTAAGGGGCACCGTCTTAGCCTCCTAATAGGGGAGGAGCTTTGGGAAAGTATGCAAGCGAAATATATGTGTGAGGAGTGACTATACAGGTAAGACGTAGAATGAGAATGACAAAGATCTGAAGTGAAAGTTGGGTTCCGTCTGGGATTCGAGCTGAGTTCCGACATGTTCAACATTGTCATGGATGTGGTGGTTAGAGGATCCGTGTGATGCTACACTCCTACCGAACATCGTTAGAGTGTTATCATACTGTGCTATTTTTCCTCCGATTTTTGGAGCTGATTTGCAGCCGAAAACTTATAAGAAGGAAGCTGATATGCTGAAGGAGAGAATCCCAGCATATCAAATGAGAGTCTATGTAAATTGTTTAGAAAACAAAATACTTTGAAATAGTAATCTTACGGCGGAAAATGTGATGGAGGTGGGCAGTACCGCCGATTAATTGGAGGTTGAAGGAGAAGTAGACCAATGTGATAACGCCTTCATGCTGGTTGCCATCAGCAGTAAAAAAAAAAAAAAAAAAAAAAAAAATAATAATAATAATTATAATGATAATAATAATGATAATAATAATGATAATATTAATAATAATAATAATAATGACAATGATGATAATAATAATAATAATGATAATAATGATAATAATGATAATAATGATAATAATAATAAAGCCTCAAAGATCAGCAGAACCAGAAATAAGTATCTATGATTCAGTGGAAAACATAAGGAGAGAAGTATAAAATTAGGAGAGAAGGATACAAAGCAAGGCAAGATCTTTCAAATATCTCCGTTCTCTGGTCCCCAGACCATCGACATATGGAATTTGAGCTAAACAATAGAATCTAGTCCCCTTGGTACAAATAGAGGAAAACATCAGATATGACAGATGACAGAAGAATAGATGAAAGAAAAGAGAAAAAGAAGAAGGAGGAGGAGGCACAAGGGAAGAGAATGGAAGTAGTGGAAATAGGAATGTTACGATGAATATATGGTAGTGACAAGGAGAGTCAAGGTAAGACAGTAAATCCTACGAGAAACTCAAAAGATAGTTGAGGTGCTAAAGTAGATGCGAGAGATGAGGTCGCGTCGACGGAGGTATGGAATAAGAAAAGAAGACTTAAAGTGTAAAAGAATCATGAACATAGATGGGGAGAGGGGTAGATAGACACTATTGTTAGACACAAGACACAAGATTAGAAATCTAACATTCGTGCAAATCAAGCACTACCTCGTGCACCTGCATGTTGACACATGTCTTCATGTTTGTGTGTGTTTCTTTGTGAGCCTGGTGCCACGTTCGTTGGTTAACGTGTTTGCACATGTCACGCCGATGACGTAATAATTGTTGGTTTGGAAATGTAGTACAAGTTAGACGAGATGAGCATAATTTTCCCGAGGCTACGTCGACCAGAAGCGGCAGGAAACACATGTTTCCTAGATTACTTTTCGTGTGACAATTTGTCTAATTACCCTCTTATTTCACTAGCCACCTCCTCTATCTCTCTAATTACTCTCTATTCGCTAAGATAAGGTGTGTGTGTGTCTGGAAAACATAGGCCCTTGGTGGCTTTGCTCTGTAGGACACCTCTGAAGTGATGGAAACTGTGCTCATCGTGTATTGTCTGACGATGGCATGGTGTCATGAAGCCTCACAAAGCAATAGGTAATGGCTGTTATTAGAACAAATGAAAGTCGTAGAGTGACGTGTGTAATGGGAGTGAAAGGGGATGGGGGATGTTGCCTCCCATGCTAAGCCACCTCACTTTGCGGGTGAAGGCTACTTATATACATATATATATATATATATATATATATATATATATATTGAGAAAAGCGTATTCATTATCACGGTTGCAAGGGTTGTCGTGAATGAGATCACTGTGGTTATGGGTAAGTCTGGTAAACTTCACGTGGGAAACACACACACACACACACACACACACACACACACACACACACACACACACACACACACACACACACACACACACACACACACAAAAGTGCCGTTATGCATTGTTATGGCACGCTTCAATCATTTGATTGATTGGCTAATTGATTGATTAAATGGTTGTCTGATTGACTGAATAATTGATGGTTGACTTATTAATTATTCTATATTGATTTATTTACATCCACTTACCCATGTATTCTTTCATATGCAGTCAAGCAATTGATGTCTGGCGTTTCTCTTAGAAGGAAATTATGACTGCCTCAACTGACGCTCTTCGGGTCCTTCCATAGATCTCTCCAGGAAGAAACTTTAGACTGCTCTCTCTGATGCTTGAGCATGGGATTCTGTCAACGCTTTTTATGTGGAAAGTGGTGGAAAAATGTGACTCAAATGAAAGAGATTTTAGACTCAGTCCGGAGATCGGGTATCGGCCTATCGGGGCCGCACGTCGTGGTGGAGGTGAGGATGTCGTTGGGTTCTGGAGACGGTTACTGGGGAGATGATCCTCACTAACGTCCGTCACCTGAGAAAACCTCTGGTTCGTTTACAAATATATATAAACAAAAGCATATAAACGCCTCAACAATGAGTAAAAAGGCAGTTCACACACTTGTCATTAGCCAGGGTAAAGGTCTTACAGGCACCAAATTCGTGGGTTGGTGTGGGCAACCGTAAGTACAATCCTAATCATAAGTGACGTGTTTAGTGAGATTTTTGAACGACAGCTACGTTAGTGCCTACATATAGTGTACTGCAAACACTGCAATTATAACTAATCGTCCAATCATCTTCAGCAGCTCCTTCACGAAAGTCAAAGCCAATTTTTCAACTTCACTCAGAAGCTTGATATTTTCACATGCCTTGTTGTTGCTGCCGTTGTTGCTGTTGTTGTTGTTGGAATTGGTGTTCTTGTTCTTGTTCTTGTTCTCTTTCTTTTTAGTCATCCCCTTCCTCTTGTTGTTGCTGTTCTTCTTCTTTTTTATTTTGTTTTCTTTTCCTGTTTTCATTCTTCTTCTCCTCTCCTTCTTCCATTTCTTCGTTTTCTTCTTCTTCCTCTTCTTCTATTTCTTAACCTCCCACTTCTTCTCCTCATTATTCCTCTTCTTCTTCTTCTTCTTTTCCTTTTTCTTCTTTTTCCTCTTCTTCTTTTCCGTCTTCTTCCCATTCTTCTCCTTCTCCTCCTTTCATACTTCTTTTTTGCCTTCTTCTTCCCTTTCTTCTTCTCCTTCTCTCTCTTCCCTTTCTTCTTCCCTTTTTTCCATTCTTCTTCTTCATCTTTGCCTTCTTCTTATCTTCTTCTTCTTCTTCTTCTCTTTCTTCCTTTCCCTTCTTCTCCTTTCCCCCTTCCCCCTTCTAATTCTTCCTCTTCTTCCCCATCTTCTTCCCTTTCTTCTTCTACTTTTTATTCTCCATCACTTTATTTTCATTGTCTTTGTTTTCCTCCTCTGCCTCACTCCCCTCCTCCTCCTCCTCCTCCTCCTCCTCCACCCCTCGACTTCCCAGTGAACGGAGCTTTCGCGACGAAGCAGATAGCGATAATTACTCTTTTTCCGACGACGACCTGCTCTACTCCATCATCCATGATTCCCCTTCCTATACTTTTTGCCTTCCCCTTACCCTCCCCTCCCCTCCCCTCCCACTCCTCCTCCTCCTTGTCCTTCCCTTCTTATTCATGCTCCTCCTTCTCTTCCTCCTTCTCCTCCTTGTCCTCCTCCTTGTCCTTCTTCTCTTATTAATGCTCCTCCTTCTCTTCCTGCTCCTCCTCCTTCTCCTCCTTGTCCTCCTCCTAGTCCTTCTCTTCTTATTTATGTCCTTCCTTTTTTCCATCCTCTCCCTTTCCCCTTCCGCTCCTCCTCCTCCTCCTCTTTCCCCTCCTTGTCCTTCTTCTCTTTTCGTTCATGCTCCTCCTCCTCCTCCTCCTCTTCCTCCTCCTCTTCCTCTTCCTCCTCTTCTCGTCTTTGACTTTCCTTTTCTCTTTCGTTTTTTTCTCTATTCTTCCTTCGCCTCCGTTTAGTACTTCTTGAACAACCCTGCCTCCTGTTAATTTTCTTCACTTTCACCTCCTTCTCACACTTCTCTTTCTCATTCCTGTTTCTCTTTGTTGTCTCTCCTGTTTCCCTCTTTCTCTACATCTCTTCGGGTCCCTCTGCATCGTACATTCACTCAGTTTGCAATCTGTCACTTCACTGGATTTTTAAATGCAAATGTCTCCAATCTTCATTGAAATGCAAATAATATATAAAACAACAATAAATTGCTACAGAGCGTATTTCTCATTATTTGTATCAAACACACTAGCATATACACCTTCGTATATATATACGCATACATGTACTAATATTCTGTAGACGCATACACAGTCACAAACAAGCAATACTTACAATCATAAAGGCACAAACACATACAAAATGTATAATTACATAAAGAATATATCCACATAAACATGTATGCATATATGTTTGCATATACATGCATACGTACATAAATGCTTGCATATATACATACATACATATGTACGTGCATGCACACACACACATACATATATATATATATATATATATATATATATATATATATATATATATATATATATATATATATATATATATATATATATACATACATACAGGAAACTGGACCGGATATCTCTGTGCAAAAATTATATCCCTCTATTATCCTCTTTTTCTTTCATAAACTTAAAACTCACAAGGCAAATATAATAATTAAACACAAAAAATGAAATGACTCAAAAAGGTATTTGCCTATAATTGGGCTATTTGTCATAACGAGCCCCGGGCTTCGCCCATCCTGCTTACGCCAGGTGCTCGGCCTTCGGCTCTGTGGCTGCCAGTGCTCTTGTTGTCCTGTAATCCTCTCTTGTGTTTCCACGTGAGACGGCAAAAATAAATAAATAAATAAATAAAAACAGATAAATAAATAAAACAAATAAACAAAGAAATAAAATAGAAATAAATAAATTAATGATGATAATAATAATAATAATAATAATTATAATAATAATAGTGATAATAATAATAATGATAATAATAATAATAATTATAATTATAATAATAATAATAATAACAATAATAATAATAATATAATAATCATAATAATAATAATAATAATAAATGATAATAATAATAACAATAACAAAATAAACAAAGAGATAAATAAATAAATAAATCAATACATTTCTTGTACTTGACTCACCATCCCACTCCCATGCAGTGGGAAGTGAAAAATCCCTGGTAGGACAAGGCCCTGTCAGTTGCTGCGTCCGCCATTTTTTTTTTTTTCTTCAACTAACCCATAATTTTGATAACGAACAAACAGAAGCCTAGTGTTTTCCAAATTATCAGAATAATCTCAAACGCCTTTAAGAATGTTTGTTTCTAAACGAATATCTCTCTATACTGGAGTCCTTTTCTTATGCGTGTCAGCATGTTTTATGTTACTCTGTCTTACGCGGTCGTTTTAGGCTCGTTGATTCCTTTTATTTTTTTTCGTCCATCTTCGCATCTTTAATTATTCTGACAATGTTCGAAATATATTGATAACTCAAATGAATATTTTTGCGAAAGGTACACAAACGAATGTACGGTCCAATAAAAATAAATAAATAAATAAAATAAAGATTCGTGTCAGCTAGAGGAAAATTGGGTCAAGAGGGTTTGGAAATCAAGTCATCTTTCCCTTTAGCTTCACTATGTTCCGGTAGGAGAGCTTTGGATAGAACAGAGTTTATCTGGGTTTATATATATATATATATATATATATATATATATATATATATATATATATATATATATATATATATATATATATATATATACACCTTCAAACAAGGTGTATGGACTCTGAAGAAGTCCTGGTAAGGACGAAACGTCAGAATAAATTCCTAACGGTTCCCTGTGTTTATCTCACCACCCATCCAATCATCTGTCTTACATATTTCAATATATATATATATATATATATATATATATATATATATATATGCACACACACACACACACACACACACACACACACACACACACACACACACACACACACACACACACACACACACATATATATATACATATATACATACATCTTATACATACACACATACATACATAATACATACACAACTTGCATGCCAAGATGTTTGGAATCACTGTAACCTGTCCCATTTTTATGGCCTGATTATGATAATACTAAAGTGAAATAATTTATATCGACATGAGCAGTGGAATTTAAAACGTATGGAAGGAAGCGTCATGCCAGTTATACGCTAGGAAGTTGGTATAGTAGGAAAGTGAAGGAAAAAAAAGAAGAAAAAAATTGAAAAGTCTCGAGGCAATAGCTTAAGGCCATCGTGAGGCATCAACGTGACCCGTGCCAGGCACAAGAATTTTGGCGCCTTCGACTCAAAAAAAAAAAAAAAAAAAAAAAGGCAGGTTTCGAAAGACACATTCTAGGAAACGAAGGCATGCATGCAAAGGGTAGTGTAAAAAGTATAGTATGGATACCCGTAAGTATTCGTTCGTGGATAGCTATGCATTGGCATAAGCACTAAAGCACAAATAGTGTGCTTGCATTTGAATGAGTTGCTGACCAACAGCGTCCATTGTTAAGCAATCAAGAAAAGATGTTCAATCATCTTGTTCAAGGTGTCCTAAGCTTCCTACCTAGAGGGGACAAAAATGCATCTTAAATGCACGCACACGCACACGCACACACCCACACACACACACACACACACACACACACACAGAAACACACACATAGTGTCGGACGAAAGAAGGTTCTATATTTCGGCTATCAACTGTAGCCCTCCCACTATGGGTTTCTTGTGTGTCATATATATATATATATATATATATATATATATATATATATATATATAATATATATATATATATCCCTTTAATTCAATTCAACGCATCGCTGATCTGGTTGTAACATGGCTCAAATTCCACGATTTCATTCAGCTCTGGGAACTGCTCGTCATTTGAATAAAGTCATCCAAATAAAAATAAATAAACAAATAAATAAACAAAATAAATAATTAAAAACAAATAAAATAAAATAGAAGCCATCAATGCCGTGTTGAGGAAGTTCAGACATTTCATCTTCATTTGCTCGTGGTTTCTCTAAATGGGCTATCCCACTGGGCTCTTTTTCCTCCAACATTCGTTTGAATATCTAGAATGTGACTTCGCTTTCAGAAACCTAGATTTCTCTAAGAACATTCGAACATTATGACTAACATTCGTATAAGTTTTCAATCTCTCAGTTCATCGTTCAAATTTGCTAAATATGACGGAAAGATAATTTGATATTTGAAAATTTGAAAATTCAAATATTGTAACCGAAGTCGTTTGTACTCAAACGAACACTCAACTGTCGACGCTGGTGAAGCTCAGTGTGATAACCTTCTAACGACGTTTCTCTTCACTTTTTGTGGCTGAGAGCCCCTTTCTGTCGTTGACGTCGATTTCTCTAAGGTTCCTCCTTCTCCTCCTCCTCTTCCTCCTCCTCCTCTTCCTCCTCCTCCTCCTCTTCCTCCTCCTCTTCCTCCTCCTCTTCCTCCTTTTCCTCCTCCTCTTCCTCCTCCTCTTCCTCCTCCTCCTCCTCCTCTTCCTCCTCCTCTTCCTCCTCTTTCTCCTCCTCTTGCTCCTCCTCCTCCTCCTCTTCCTCCTCCTCTCCTCCTCCTCTTCCTCCTCCTCCTCCTCCTCCTCCTCTTGCTCCTCCTCCTCTTCTTCTTCCTCCTCCTCCTCCTCCTCCTCCTCCTCTTGCTCCTCCTCACTCGTCCTATTGAACTTTCCTTTCAAATTTCTTGGTGAGTGTCGTTTCTCCAGCAATTTTCTAAATTTTATCTTCATTTCATTTCTTGCATTTTTTCTTTATTCCCAATTTTTTCTTTTTATTCATTTCCCCTTTTCCCTTTTTCTCTTTCCTTCTTTCTTTCTGTCTTGCTTCCTTCCTTCCTTTCCTAGTTTCTTTATTTGTATCATTTACTCTTTTCTTCTTTGTGGTTACTTAAGCAATTCTATATAATTCTAGCTTTAGCCAATCCTTCTCTTCTTCAGTTCCCTGACCTGACACACACAGTGACCTTTGCTGACCTGACACACACAGAGACCTTTGCTGCAGCGACAACTGCCATGACCTGATAAAATGGTCACGATCAGTCGACGCTTCAAATTAACAGTCTGTCAGATTCTTCATATACATTATATATATATATATATATATATACATATATATATATATATATATACATACATACATACATACATGCATATATGCATGTACACATATACATACACACATATATGCATATATGCATACATAAATTAATACACATATATATATAATTATATATATATATATATATATATATATATACATATATATATATATATATATATATATATATACATACACATTCTTACATACAATGCATCCATACATACATAAATTCTTACATACATACATGCGTACGTACACACACATATATTATATATATATATATATATATATATATATATTATATATATATATATATATATATATATATATATATATATGTATGTATGTATGTATATATACACACCTTAAGTGAATCACTAGGAACCGAGGTCTTGCTGGATGCTAGTCGGTAAGGTATTTGTTTGTATGACACTCGCTGTTACTAGCGATTCCCTTCAGGTATTTATAACGACGAAAGCCTATCAAGGTTTCCCACCAGCCTCACCATTGTTCATGAGCTGAGCTCGAGTAATGTGAAAATTAGGTAAGGACGCCAGTTAGCACGCGCACGCACACACACACACACACACACACACACACACACACACACACACACACACACACACACACACACACACACACACACACACACACACACACACACACACACACACGCACACACACACACACCTTAAGTAGATTTTTCCGATTTTAGGAGGAACATGATACACGCTATGTAATATGTCTCTTGTTTCAAGAAGTCAATCTATATTCTTCCATTTAGTTAAAAAAAAAAAAATCACTTGATAAAACACCGCGAATCACTCATCTTCTCAAACCGCATTTCCTTATGACCTTCCTCTACTTACTTCACGTCTTCTGTTTCCTCTCGAACCTCCTCTTCGAGTCTTCCACCTCCACCCTACCTCCAAACCCTATCGTCACCCTTAACACTCGTTTCAACCCATCACCTTTCCACCTTGTCGCCCTCCACCACACCCGCTAACAAACAAAGCACACCCTCCCACCCCCCACCCCCACGCACCCCCACCCCCACTCCTCCCACTCCACCCCCACACCCACTCCCCCCACTCCACCCCCACACCCACTCCCCCGCTCGACACTTGGCATGACCTGAAACGACGAAGGTGACCCAATAAACTTTTTCTTAGTCTTGGGAGGGAGGGAGGGAGGGAAAGAGAGAGAGAGGGGGAGGGAAGGAGGAAAGGAGGAGTAGGTTTTGCTCTTTTCGGTATCCCCACCACAGAGAGCAATCTCTTTACCTCTAGTGTGTGTGTATTCACTTGGTCTTTGGATCACGTGTTGGACTCGTGATCGACAGCTATTTCCCTCCTGGAAGAGAGCTCAGAGCTCGTAGGTCCGATCTATGGGTAATGCTATGACCTTGCACACACACACACACCCAACTCCCCGCCCACGAGAGTTGGAGTAACACCCCTCAGTGTGTGTGTGTGTGTGTGTGTGTGTGTGTGTGTGTGTGTGTGTGTGTGTGTGTGTGTGTGTGTGTGTGTGTGTGTGTGTGTGTGTGTGTGTGTGCGTGCGTGTGTGTGTGTGTCTGCGTATATAAACATATATTTTCAGAAAACCACAGGGAGATATGAAACTTTTTCCAAACCTTTTCGTTTGTTTTAAGACATCATCAGGAAATACAAGATGACAGAAACATCGATACATATGGAAAACAGAACGAAGAGAAGTCCATATATATGTTTACCATGATCTTTGGATCACGTGTTGGACTCGTGATCGACAGTTATTTCCCTCACGGAAGAGAGCTCAGAGCTCGTATATGACCGATCTATGGGTAATGCTGTGACCTTACACGCACACACACCCCCAACTCCCCGCCCACAACCTGGAGCGCAATGATAATGAAATTATTTCACCCCTGGGCGGGATTCGAACCCGTACCTCCGTAGTGGCAGTCGGGAACTCTACCAACTGCGCCACGAGTTGTGTGTGTGTGTGTGTACAAAAATGAAATTATGATTCATAATACAATTCCCTTTCCGTTTACTTACGCATTTGTCATTCACCCGTCGCAGCCGAGCTGTACCATAGGGAGACCCTTGCCATAATTCTTACAACATCTTGCCGGCATAATGAATATCTAAACGTGTACACCATAATTATCTTCAGCATATTTGCAGTAATGCACTTAATTACTTATAATGATGATTAAGAGTCGAATATGATGTAGAAAATTGTAAAGTTTAATATCTTTAGTTAGATTATTTAGTTACTAAAGCCAATTTATATGTTTTATCATAGGCTTCGTATGAGAGCCTTCCTCCTTGATCAACCATATCGCTGTGACGTCTGATTCTTTTTTATTTTGAACGTCTTTAGGAGATCTTATTCATTCGTAAGAACCTCTCCCGCTCCCAGAACTGAAACATGACCTGAAAGGTCATTACGGTACCGTATGTCGACCGATACTGGGTCACGTGACCACACAACAACGCAGGAGGGCGCGGTGACTGCCCGGGTTGAGACCCCGCGGGTGTTGCAGTGTGTTAGCGCGAGCGGCGCGGGTGGTAGGGGCCAATGGTGGTGTCGCGCGTCGTGGATGAAGGCCCTGATGGTTTGGAACTGCTCCGCGATGACGCAGCAGCTAAAGGGCGGAGCTTGTCTTGGGTGGTGAGGGGGCGGGAGAGAGGAGAGTGAAGGGGAGGGGAGGGAAGAGGTGGAAGGAGGAGGGGAGAGGAGGAGAAAGGAGGGGAGGGAAAAGAAGGAGAGAGGAGGGGAGGGGAGAGGAGAGTGAAGGGGAAGGGAGGGGAGAGAAGGAGAGAGGAGGGGAGGGGAGAGGAGGGAAGGGGGAGGAGAGTGGAGGGGAGGGGAGGGGAGAGGAGGAGAAAGGAGGGGAGGGGAGAGAAGGAGAGAGGAGGGGAGGGGAGAGGAGAGTGAAGGGGAGGGGAGGGGAGAGAAGGAGGGGAGGGAAGGGGGAGGGAGAGGAGGGGAGGGGAGGGGAGAGGAGGAGAGAAGAGGGGAGGGAAGGGGAGGAGGGAACATACGAAGGAGGAAGAATGGGGTGAGAAAGGAAATGAAGAAGAGAGGAAAGGTAAGATGAAGAAGCGAAAGAAAGTGGAGTAAAAGAATGAAGGAAAAGGAAATGAAAAGAAGACAGGGAAAGAAGAATAGGAGGTAGGCATAGGAAAAGGGAAGGAGAAAGGGAGGAGAAGAATAGGGTAAGGAATGGGAGGAGGGGATGGAAATAAATGGAGGAGATAGGAAAGGGAGTGAAGGAAAGATGGAGAAAGAAGGAAGGAGTTGGAGAAAGTGGACAAGTAAAGAGAAAGGGAGGAATGGGAGGTGAAAAGAGGAAAGAGGAGATGGATAAAGAGTGGGATGGAAAATGGGAAGAGAGGAGAGGAGAACAACAAAATAATAGGAAGGAAGAGACAAGAGAGATGGGAACAAGATGGACGGAAAAAAAAATAAAAAATAAGAAAGTAAGATAATAAAGAAGAAAGAAAGAGAAAAAGGAAAGAAGAGACAAATGGTTAATAGGGGAGCAAAATAGGGAAGGAATTTATGCAATTTGATTATTTTGAACATCAAAACCCAACTATACCATCGTACTGTTCTTGTGATACCTATTCGCATTGTGTTGGCGCTTATGAATTGATGAAGAAGAAGATCTCTGTTCTGTCACAATTATTTCTTTCGTTTGGCTTGTAATTCACTCACCATATCGTTATCCCTAGTCCTCTCCTTTTGCCACTGTCCAATATGTCAGGGAAAATCAAAATACCTAAATCTATGATATACGTGATTTTCAGGTACATTTGAAAAAAAAAGAAATAATAAGGAAGTGGATAGACAGATAAGCGAAGTAATAAGTATATAAACAGATAAATAGATAGATAAATGAGTAAGTAAACAGATAATGGTGAATGAATATATGGATAAATAAGTAAACACAACATACACACATACAAACACACACACACACACACACACACACACACACACACACACACACACACACACACACACACACACACACACACGCACACACACACACACACACACACACACGCACTTACTATACAAGAATACGGAAGGAGGAAGAAAGACATTTTCAAAGGGTTGTTGTTGATAAATGAAAAGATGTACCGAAAGTGTTTTACAGGTTTATCGATTGTAAATTAAGACAAAGAAAAATAATCATCAGGCTAATAGGGGATGGATGAGACTTCAGGTCAAGCCGGAATAATGAATGAAAGTGTCCAATCCATCTTCACAGTTTTTTTTTTTTTTTTTTTTTAACACGAGGTGAGCAAGAATTCAAGTTTAGAATGTATGAATGTGCTCAACCTTTTTGGGATTTCTAGATGTGAGATCAACTTTAGGACCTGATGTGATCTCAATTTTGATATTTAAAGAAACTAGGAAATAAATGACGGACAAGATCCATAGTCTTATTGTACGTTCATTAAGTGAAGGCATAGACCATAGTGCCTCATGAGTTGAAAAGGGCTAACGTGGTACCAATTTATTAATACAAAGGTAGAAGTAAGGAGACATATTTAAGTTATATGACGATATCACTGACCATCACAAAAGTTAAATTATATGAAATGATTGTGAAAAATTAATTAATCAAATATCTTGGAGAGATGAACATTTTGGCTTCAGATCTGGAAGGTCATTTGTGTCAAAGCTTTCAAGCTTTTGCTCAAGAGTGATTGATGCACTGCAAGAGAGACAGGGCTGGGTGGACTGTGTATACCTTGACCTAGAGAAGGCCTATGATAAAGTACCTCACAATCGACTTACATGGAAATTAGAGCATATTGGGGTATTTCAAGGAACACTACTCGAATAGGTGAAAGCTACACACACACACACACACACACGCACACACACACACACACACACACACACACACACACACACACACACACACACACACACACACACACACACACACACACACACACACACACACACACACACACATACAAACATACATATAGACATACACATACACGTACACGCACACACACACACACATTAATATACACACACATAAACAAATATGCACACACACACACACACCCACACCCACCCACACACACACACACACACACACACACACACACACACACACACACACACACACACACACACACACACACACACACGAAACCCCTCGGTTTGTCGACGCCTAAGGTGCAGATTTCATTCATTCGCCTTAAGGTAAGAACCCCCAACAAGGCTAGACGGCTCGTTAAGGAGAACAGTTGACCTGGTTGGCGCAACGACCCTCGTTCCGGATTCTCTGATGGCCAACGTCAGACGGTTTTATTCAGCTGAAGGGAGCCTTCTGTCTCAACCATCTCTATGGGCTCTTTCTATAGCCCTCATATCAGTCTAGAGCCCAATTAATAGAGAAAAAATTAAATTTAACTTGACAAACAAGCCCGAATAGGCTCGATTCGGTGTCAGGTCCCTTCGGAATCCGTTCGAATCGTTGGACACCTTGGAGACCCCAAAAGAGAGAGAGAGAGAGAGAGAGAGAGAGAGAGAGAGAGAGAGAGAGAGAGAGAGAGAGAGAGAGAGAGAGAGAGAGAGAGAGAGAGAGAGAGAGAGAGAGAGAGAGAGAGAGAGAGAGAGAGAGAGAGAGAGAGGACAAGAAAAAAGTAGAAGACGAAGAAGAAGAAATGACGTCCAGACACAGCGCCTGGTACTGGCTGGAAACGAGAGAGAGAGAGAGAGAGAGAGAGAGAGAGAGAGAGAGAGAGAGAGAGAGAGAGAGAGAGAGAGAGAGAGAGAGAGAGAGAGAGAGAGAGAGAGAGACTCCTCCACGGAACGCTTTGGCGGATCCGTGTGGTCCAAACCTTCGAGGAAGAAGTCCTGCACCCTTTGGTGGAAGAAGAAATCCCCCGAAGACTTACCCAGGAGGGATGCCCAGTCCTTCAGGCCGCCTCGTCTGGAAGCGCCCTTGCCCTTCCAGGGACGCTTCCGACTCCTCTTCCTCGTCATATGCCCCGAAGACTTACCCAGGAGGGATGCCCAGTTCCTTCCAGGCCGCCTCGTCTGGAAGCGCCCTCGACCTTCCAGGGACGCTTCCGACTCCTTTTCCTCGTCATATCCCCCGAAGACTTACCCAGGAGGGATGCCCGGTCCTTCCAGGCCGCCTCGTCTGGAAGCGCCCTCGACCTTCCAGGGACACTTCCGACCCTTCTTCCTCGTCAAATCCCCAGAAGACTTACGCTGGAGGGATGTCCAGTTCCTTCCAGGCTGCCTCGTCTGGAAGCGCCCTCGACCTTCCAGGGACGCTTCCGACTCCTTTTCCTCGTCATATGCACCGAAGACTTACCCACGAGGAATGCCCAGTTCCTTCCAGACCGCCTCGTCTGGAAGCGCCCTTGCCCTTCCAGGGACGCTTCCGACTCTTCTTCCTCGTCATATCCCTCGAAGACTTACCCACGAAGGATCCCCAGTTCCTTCCAGGCCGCCTCGTCTGGAAGCGCCCTCGCCCTTCCAGGAACGCTTCCGACTCTTCTTCCTCGCCATATCCCCCAAAGACTTACCCAGGAGAGATGCTCAGTTCCTTCCAGGCCGCCTCGTCTGGAAGCGCCCTTGCCCTTCCAGGAACGCTTCAGACTCTTCTTCCTCGTCATATCCCCCGAAGACTTACCCAGGAGGGATGCCCAGTTCCTTCCAGACCGCCTCGTCTGGAAGCGCCCTTACCCTTCCAGGGACGCTTCCGACTCCTCTTCCTCGTCATATCCCCCGAAGACTTACCCAGGAGGGATGCCCAGTTCCTTCCAGGCCGCCTCGTCTGGAAGCGCCCTCGACCTTCCAGGAACGCTTCCGACTCTTCTTCCTCGTCATATCCCCCGAAGACTTACCCAGGAGGGATGCCCAGTTCCTTCCAGGCCGCCTCGTCTGGAAGCGCCCTCGACCTTCCAGGGACACTTCCGACCCTTCTTCCTCGTCAAATCCCCAGAAGACTTACGCTGGAGGGATGTCCAGTTCCTTCCAGGCTGCCTCGTCTGGAAGCGCCCTCGACCTTCCAGGGACGCTTCCGACTCTTCTTCCTCGTCATATGCCCCGAAGACTTACCCAGGAGGGATGCCCAGTTCCTTCCAGACCGCCTCGTCTGGAAGCGCCCTTGCCCTTCCAGGGACGCTTCCGACTCTTCTTCCTCGTCATATCCCCCGAAGACTTACCCAGGAGGGATGCCCAGTTCCTTCCAGGCCGCCTCGTCTGGAAGCACGCTTGCCCTTCCAGGGACGCTTCCGACTCTTCTTCCTCGTCATATCCCCCGAAGACTTACCCAGGAGGGATGCCCAGTTCCTTCCAGGCCGCCTCGTCTGGAAGCGCCCTTGCCCTTCCAGGGACGCTTCCGACTCTTCTTCCTCGTCATATCCCCCGAAGACTTACCCAGGAGGGATGTCCAGTTCCTTCCAGACCGCCTTGTCTGGAAGCGCCCTTGCCCTTCCAGGAACGCTTCCGACTCTTCTTCCTCGTCATATCCCCCGAAGACTTACCCAGGAGGGGATGTCCAGTTCCTTCCAGGCCGCCTCGTCTGGAAACGCCCTCGCCCTTCCAGGAACGCTTCTGACTCTTCTTCCTCGTCATATCTTCCGAAGACTTACCCAGGAGGGATGCCCAGTTCCTTCCAGGCCGCCTCGTCTGGAAGCGCCCTCGACCTTCCAGGAACGCTTCCGACTCTTCTTCCTCGTCATATCCCCCAAAGACTTACCCAGGAGGGATGCCCAGTTCCTTCCAGGCCGCCTCCTCTGGAAGCGCTCTTGCCCTTCCAGGAACGCTTCCGACTCTTCTTCCTCGTCATATCTTCCGAAGACTTACCCAGGAGGGATGCCCAGTTCCTTCCAGGCCGCCTCGTCTGGAAGCGCCCTCGCCCTTCCAGGAACGCTTCCGACTCTTCTTCCTCGTCATATCTCCCGAAGACTTACCCAGGAGGGATGCCCAGTTCCTTCCAGGCCGCCTCGTCTGGAAGCGCCCTTGTCCTTCCAGGAACGCTTCAGACTCTTCTTCCTCGTCATATCCCCCGAAGACTTACCCAGGAGGGATGTCCAGTTCCTTCCAGGCCGCCTCGTCTGGAAGCGCCCTCGACCTTCCAGGGACACTTCCGACTCTTCTTCCTCGTCATATCTCCCGAAGACTTACCCAGGAGGGATGTCCAGTTCCTTCCAGGCCGCCTCGTCTGGAAGCGCCCTTGCCCTTCCAGGAACGCTTCCGACTCTTCTTCCTCGTCATATCCCCCGAAGACTTACCCAGGAGGGATGCCCAGTTCCTTCCAGGCCGCCTCGTCTGGAAGCGCCCTCGACCTTCCAGGGACGCTTCCGACTCTTCTTCCTCGTCATATCCCCCGAAGACTTACGCTGGAAGGATGCCCAGTTCCTTCCAGGCCGCCTCGTCTGGAAGCGCCCTCGACCTTCCAGGAACGCTTCCGACTCTTCTTCCTTGTCAAATCCCCAGAAGACTTACGCTGGAGGGATGCCCAGTTCCTTCCAGGCCGCCTCGTCTGGAAGCGCCCTCGCCCTTCCAGGGACGCTTCCGACTCTTCTTCCTCGTCATATCCCCCGAAGACTTACCCAGGAGGGATGTCCAGTTCCTTCCAGACCGCCTCGTCTGGAAGCGCCCTTGCCCTTCCAGGGACGCTTCCGACTCTTCTTCCTCGTCATATGCCCCGAAGACTTACCCAGGAGGGATGCCCAGTCCTTCCAGGCCGCCTCGTCTGGAAGCGCCCTCGACCTTCCAGGGACGCTTCCGACTCTTCTTCCTCGTCATATCTTCCGAAGACTTACCCAGGAGGGATGTCCAGTTCCTTCCAGGCCGCCTCGTCTGGAAGCGCCCCTGCCCTTCCAGGAACGCTTCCGACTCTTCTTCCTCGTCATATCCCCCGAAGACTTACCCAGTGCCCAGTTCCTTCCAGGCCGCCTCGTCTGGAAGCGCCCTTGCCATTCCAGGAACGCTTCAGACTCTTCTTCCTCGTCATTCTCTGCGACGAAGAAGACCTCTGACTCTTTGTCCCTCCTTCGGCGTCGGTCTTCCAAAGGAGAGAGTCCTTCGTCAGTTCAAATCTGCTTCGTCCTCCTCTCGGTCTGAACCAACTGGACTTCCACGGACTTGATCAAGTCCACAACCCAGATTGTCAGTGAGGTTTAGCGGTGGTAGTGACGGTAGCACTAGTAGTGATGGTAGTAGTTCGTGGTAGTAAGTAGTAGTCGTACTAGTAGTTGCAGTAATAGTAGCAGAAGCTGTCTGTGTTTCGCCTGTTGCTTGTCGTTGTTTCTGCTGTTGTTTTTTGTTAGTGATGATTTGTTTGTTTTGTTGTCTGTTGTTGTGCTTCCTATTGGCACACACGCGCACACACATGCACACACACACACACACACACACACACACACACACACACACACACACACACACACACACACACACACATGAAAACAAAACAAGAAATAACAATGTTGCACAACACGGCTATTCCTTAGTTTACTGCTTGTAACAACATCTTTACACTGTTATATCTTATAATTTTATAATTCTGTAGGCTGTTATATTTTCAGCAGTAATATTGCTATACCCAGTAAACCGTATATTATTATTATTATTGTTACGCACACACTCTTTCTCTCTCTCTCTCTCTCTCTCTCGCTCTCTCTCTCTCTCTCTCTCTTTCTCACACACACACACACACACACACACACACACACACACACACACACACACACACACATACACACACACACACACACACACACACACACACACATACACACACACACACACACACGAGTTATACGAGTATATATAAGCAAATGCTTGTATATGAGCTTATGCGGTGAAGTTTTGTGCATGTGGTTGTGCGTTTATGTACTTCTGTTTGTTCATGCTTCGAGTACATGAACATTTTCTCAGGCACTGCTTTAATTATTGTACATTTCTTTACACACCTTTACACCTCTTGCGTGTGTGAAGCTGTTCTTTGTTCATCTTTTAAGACCTGATGTTCACTTCGTTGACAGCCACAGAGGTAATTACTGGAGTATTAACTACTCCATTTCGTGAGACGTTCGTCTCATCACTCCTCTGCTTGTTCTAAGTTCACACACAGACTCTTTGTACTTGATCCTACGCGTTTCCTGTCAGGAGCTAAGAGGACAAAGGGAATGCCTGGCTTGACTTGCATCGCAAAAAAGTCTCGGGCATGTACATTCCCATGATGTCAATTCTGCAAGGAATTTTCCTCTACACTCACCTCATCCCGTTCCCACAAAGTGGGAAGTGAGAAACCTCTTAGAGCAAAGCTCTGGTAATTGCGCCAATCCGCCTTTTTTTTTTTTTTTTTTTTTTTAGCCGATGTTGGATCGCCTACCCGTCTGGCCAAGCCTGTCAGGAACCAACGCGACATAGCAAGTAGCATTTTCCGGGTATCGAGCTCAGGACCACCTGCTCATGAGTTCGACACTGTATCCACTGGGACTTCGGGTAGACTTCTTCCACACTTTTTTTTTTTTTTTTTTTCATCTGTAGATTTAGAAGAGAACCGAAAAAGGCTAAAAAGAGTATGAAACGACAAAAAATTAAATGACAAATGACAGAAATGACAAATGGCAAATGACAAATAAGAAACTATATGACAAAAAAAAAAAAAAAAAGGACAAGAAAACGACGAAGACCTTTTTCAGTTCGAAGTCACGTGACGGGAAGAAGCATCTTGATATTTCATTTTTCGGAAGATCCGTTTCACGTTAGGTGTTAACGGAATTGTCCAATTTTTACAGAACGGAGTCAAGAATTCGCACTGCAGAATTTGGTAGCAGCAGTGAGGGACGTTGATCTTTGAACAAGCGCAAAACCTCCACAGAAACATTTGCCATTCTCATGGCAAAGGAAAGGAAAGGAAAACGAACGTGAAGGAAAAAAGAAAATAAAGTAAAGGAAGAAGTTGCGAACAAGAGGAAGAGAACGGAAGCAAAGATGAAAAAGAGAAAGAATGAGAAGAGCAATTTATAAAAGAGGGAGAGGATGAAGAATAGGAAGTTGGAGGGAAAGAAGAAGAAAAGGAAGAGGAAGAAGAAGAAGAAGAAGAAGAGAATGAAGAAGAAGAAAAGAAAGTCGAAAAGAAAGAAGAAAAAGAAGAGGAAGAAGAAGAAGAGAAATAAGAAAAAGAAGAAGAAGAAGAAGAAAAAGAAAAAAAAGAAGAGGAAGAAGAAGAAGAGAAATAAGAAAAAGAAGAGGAAGGAGAAGAGAAAGAAGAAGAAGAAGAAGAAGAAGAAGAAGAAAAGGAACTGGAAGAGAAAGAAGAAGACGAAGAAAAAAAGAGGAAGAAGAAGAAGAGAAAGAAGAAGACGAAAAAAAGAGGAAGAAGAGAAAGAAGAAGAAGAAAAGGAAATGGAAGAGAAAGAAGAGGAAGAAGACCAAGAAGAAGAGGAAGAAGAAGAGAAAGAAGGAGAAGAAGAATATGAAGAAGAAAAAAGAAAAAAAAAATGCCAGACGTCCTCTTACCTTTCGTGTTCGTCCCGATTCTGCCATCAAGACATGACAGAGAGAGCGCGAAAGCTTCGCTGTACTCATTTGTAAACCATCCATTTGGTCCCATTGCCTCCCATTAGGCTAATTACATCGTCAGTTTCTAATACCTCTAGAGTCACCTCAAGTCAACGCCGAAAACTCCGGAATACAGAAGCGAACCCGTCCCCGAGGCTGAGTGTCGCTCATCAGCGAGTTTCAGTAATCGCAGACACCACCGAGAGTTCATACAAAGAAAGTCTTCCCTCTCAGTTACGATCTACATCGTTCAACCGAGGCCCTAAGGTCATTCCAAAGGCGCTTTGGGCTTCGGGTATTAATAGACTGAGGAAATAAAACTCATTCTTTTTCGTCTGGAATGTTCTATTCTAACCTGTGGCGACTTTTGCGTTAAATGTGATTTAATTTTACTGTGGTTATTAATTGAGATGGGCTGGGCATATGGCGCGTATGGAGGACCATAGAATTCCAAAACGAGTTATGATGGGTAGAATGCCTGGAAGAAGACCCAGAGGGAGACCTCAAATGAGATGGATGGACGGTGTGGATGCGGAGATGGACAGAAGAGGAATAGATAAATCAACCTGGATGGAAGCAGCACAGGACCGAAGGGCATGGAGAGGGTTACTGTTGTCGGATCAGAATCTACCTGAGGTTCAAAATCCAGCGGAGTGAGTGAGTGATTAGTTATAAAAATTACAATTTTGTCACACAATCGAATCTGTCAATAAATTGTACTCATATACTGGTGACATATTTCTGACTAAGAACAGAACACTGACAACTGACCATAAAATGGTTAAAAGAGCTCTCTATTGTTATCATTATGGTTTTTCTGTTCTTTTACTTTGATGTTATTCTATGATATAGAAAACGATCGCTAATTTTTTACCAAATTAGTAAAGAATCGATATATGTATACATATGCATACATGCACACACACAAACACACACACACACACACACACACACACACACACACACACACACACACACACACACACACACACACACACACAGACATATATATAGATATATATATATATATATATATATATATATATATATATATATATATATATATGTACATGTACAGATACATTTACATGTAAATGTACATATGCATATCAACATATACATGTACACATATTCAATATCCAACAATAAGCGTTTCGAGAAAATCTCATGAATGTCAAGCCAAAATAAAGTATCCCTGCTGAACCTTTGACCTCTGACCAACATCACATTTTTCATTTATTAGGTGATTCTGAAAATAGGGAAGTCGTTGCATTTACTCGTTCCAGTGGGCGGGGCTTTCTCCTAGTCGTGGACTCTGGTCGTAGTTATATATATATATATATATATATATATAGATTTGTATATATATACATATATATATAATACATAATATATATATATATATACATATATATATATATATATATATATATATATATATTTATACGTATATGTATATATATATATATATATATATATATATATATATATGTGTGTGTGTGTGTGTGTGTGTGTGTGTGTGTGTGTGTGTGTGTGTGTGTGTGCAACACTTAATGGGTCCCAGTGAACAGATATACATTTTTATCAACCAAAATGCACTTTGATAGCCATCAACATCGAGAGACTCGAGGAGGCCAAGATGCAGAAATTGAAACGTGGTACTGCCAAGGACCCGAACTTGTGCTAAATATATATATATATATATATATATATATATATACATACTCGTATATATAACTGAATATGTATGTACGTGTGTGTGTGTGTGTGTGTGTGTGTGTGTGTGTGTGTGTGTGTGTGTGTGTGTGTGTGTGTGTGTGTGTGTGTGTGTGTGTGTGAGTGAGTGAGTGAGTGTGTTAATTGCCGGAAGAGAGAATGCTTCTTACTAAGTTTCTGGTGTGGTACATACATCACCCGAGAAGGCATCCTGATCTAATAGTAGGGCAGGTCCACCACGAACTGATAAACATGCAATTATTTCAATCACCCTCCAAAAACGTGGCGCACTCTATATATTTTGTTAAGGCAGTCTGAAGCGTGGGCCTTTGCCGAACTGATTGATGTATAAATGAATTGATTTATTAGCAAACATTTCTAACATGTACTTTGATTTACCTATCACAGTGATATGTAGGGGAAGTTGTTGTGGGTGATATTTAACACAATATAACTCGAGAAGAAGGGTGCCCCTGGTAAGGTAATGTTAAAAAATCTACCAATCCTTTCAACCGAATGACGTCATTGTAAGGTTTACTTCTTCCTGAAGCCAAGTAATCTTACTTGATCCCTCCTGAGCTAGGTCCTGACCTAAGCTGAATGAAATCGTCTTGTATTAACCAGAATGAAATCATTTGACGTTAGCCAGAGGAGAATATGTAAATGGTACGTGGATCGTAGAAGATGTGTGTCATTTCTTTCATACACTCATACCTGGATTGAGACAACATTCATATGCATATACCAAAAGACCTTTCCTTTTTTACAATCCCGGTGGCCGGGTCAAAGTATGTACCAACCCTAAACCCATAGCACACATAATCTTTGACCTCTTCCATTTTAGGTTCTCGTAGATGAAGGTTGCCTTCCCCACTTCCGCAACTCTGCTCAGGTCAGAAGGGGATGCAACAGGATCCTGAGTACTTTTCCTCAGCAACAGTAAGTGTAAAGTTAATGTGTGATGCTATGAGGATCAATTACAGGACCCCTGGTCTATTCCATGAAGACATTACCGTCCCTGTATCTCACTATGTTCTCTCAATTTGGCTTTGTTAGGTTGTATATATGGTGTGATAGGAACTCATGGCAAAAGCTATACTCACCAATCAGTCATAAACCTCTTTAAACCAGTGTTGATTTCGATATATTTCGTTTTGTACAATACACGATGAGGCAATCAAAGTTAAGTTACTAAATAGTTTCACAAGATCTACTTCAGTCCTGTCAAATGACTTTCTTTAGTTCGTTCTGTCTCGAGGGGATACTATTTTTTTTTTTGCATCAGGAAACGGTTTCTGAAAATATGATGAACAAGCTCACAGTATACACTGGTGGATTTACATCGCCTGCAATCAAATCCACCACATAATGGACGCGATCAGGTTCATAGTCCACCAACGACATCCACCAGTCCCATTGTATCCAAAACAATGCCCAGAATAATAACCACATCCACCCAACCACTGAAGGCCACTAGGAGACAGCCCGCATTCTATGGATATTATGCAAAGTAGCCAGATGGCTAACCACATACATTGGACATGGTTACGCCAACAGGTATCTGTACACGTCGACCGGAGAGATACACACATCCGGTTAGATATCAACTGCATCCACCTCAGTCCTAGATGGCTCGTTTCATCTTTAACCTTCACAGTAACGAGCTTACTTGATCCTCAGTTATCAGAGCCGTTTCAGGGATAAATTTTTCTCCCGAGCTAAAGCAACGAGGAGGAGGAATGATCAGCTTTGTTAGTCTTTGAGAAATCCCATATATCAGTCATCGCAAACAAGGAAAAAAATATTTCTTTCTCCTCAACAAACTTCATCGCGATGGTTTCGAAAACAAGTCTGCACAGTTACATCTATCCCAAACAAAACAAATAACAAGAAGTCAGAAGAGTTCTTGAGAACCAAACATCTATACAGTGTTCAATGCCGTATCACACGTTCATTCTCTGCGCAGGCTCCTCCTGCCCCGTGTCGTGCTTTACACCGACACAACGTCCGACAGCCATCATTGTAACAAGCCCTCTTACAAAAGCTGGCTTGCAGAAGATTACAAAAACGCTCTCCCGATGTCTATCGGTCCGTTGTACCTCACTTTGCCTTCCACGCCGTCGGTGCCAGGGTGGATGTGAACTGTGGCCGCTGGACGTGGCCCCTGACACCTCAGGCCTCTGACGCCACACGCATACCTTGTGTTCCCAACTTGCTATACTTTGTGAGCGTGCGTTCATTTGTTTGCTGTCTTTCCTCCTTCTTTCTCGCTCCCACACTACCACCTCTCCCTCTCTCTCCGTCTCTCTCTCTCTCTCTCTCTCTCTCTCTCTCTCTCTCTCTATATATATATATATATATATATATATATATATATATATATATGGGTGGGGAAGAAGAAGACCAAGTTGGTCGCAACGTTAGGGCAATAAACTCTATTCCCAATATATATACATATATATTTGTACAACACTGAATGGGCCCCAGTGACTAGAGATACATTTTTATCAACCACAGTGCACTTTAATATATTTCTCTCTGATATGTGTTTGCACATGTGTTTTTGTGTGTACATTTGTGTGCTTGCATGGTTCTGATCGCGTGGTAGTTTATTCCTGTAACGAATACAATGACAAGAAAAACAATATATGTAAGAAAACCTCCACACGTGCAGCTAGCAAGGCTACGGACCAATTGGTCTCCTGACGTCACTTCCAGTGCATTCGATTAGAAGAAAGATTATACTTGAATATGAATGACGTAAGATGTATAACTTCATAAATGTACATAACCTGCTTGTTACCTGTTTGTTTATTGTTTAATTATACCTATGCATTTATTTATGTATTTTATTTGTTATTTACATTATTATAATCTTTATTGATTAATTTATTATTATTATGATTTTGTTTTCGCATCCGACCTAGATGTGGACCAAATGGTCTGTCGGCATGCTCCGCCTTTGTAATCCTTTTTGATAACTATAAACAGACATCATGTGATACGCATTGGGAAGGTTTTCTGTTGTGTGTGGATGTTGGAGCTGAGGAATATTTGCAGGTGGAAGGAACCACTTGGAGGTGAAAAGGTCACTTTAGGGTATGTGTACAGGAGTTTAGGGGATGTATATTGAATGGACGGTTGGTAGTGTCTACGGAGGCGTTGAGGTCGCGACGAGGTTTAGGAGCACCTCACTTGAACGAGGTTTCCTGGACAGGAACCTGAGGTGGGCTTGGACCAAGCACCTCCTTCTGAAGGTGGCAAACAAACAGACAAGCATAGGCAAGAGGTGGTGCGTGCGTTTTTGCATGCAGTCGTGTGACCTTTGCACTTAAGCGCACGCATATAGACATGCACACGTACATAACCAAACATACGCACACACACGACTGTACTCCGAGACACACGCGCGCACGCACACACACACACACACACACACACACACACACACACACACACACACACACACACACACACACACAGAGATACTCTTGCTATGCACGGATGTGCAAGTTAGAGCGCGCGCTCACGAGCACTCATAAACACGCGCGGGCGTGTACACACACACACACACACACACACACACACACACACACACACACACACACTGCGTGTTTCTGTATAATCTTTAGTTCATCGGCCCTTTTTCTTCGTGCCCGAAGACTTTGCCGCCGACAACTCACCACCGCCGCCGCCGCCGCCGCCGTCGCCGCCACTCACCGCCCAGCAATCGGCTACATTCGGTCGGTCCCTCACCTTTCACCCCTCCACCCTCCCTCACTCCCTCTCCCACCCTCCCTCCATCTCCCACCCCCTATCACCGGTCGCTCTCGCACTCCTCCCCTCCCATCCACCCACATCCTCCCTCCTCCCTCCTCCCTCCTTCCCGCCTTCCGTCCCTTCCTCCATCGTCCGTGCCCCGCCTCTCTTCTTCTCTTTATAGCTCTCTTACGCTCTTCCCTCGTGTCGTTTTCTCTCCTCTCCTCTTTATCACCGTCTCTCTTTCCTTTCCCTTCCGTTATCTCTCTTCTATGTTCCTTCTTACTATTCAACTCTTCTTTCTATTTTTCTCTCAATTTTTGAGAATCGCGTTGTCACTCATTCTCCACTTCTGTTCTTCTTCATTCTTTTTTTTCGGCCTTTCTTTCGAGTTTTCGTTTTTTTTTTCCAGTCTACTATATCCACCTCCTTTCTTTCCCCACCCTCCCTATTTTTTCTTAATTCTCGATACCTACCTCTTCGTCTTCCTCCTCCTCCTCCTCCTCCTCCTCCTCCTCCTCCTCCTCCTCTTCCTCCTCTTCCTCTTCCTTCTCCTCGTTCTTGTTTTCTCCTCCTCCTCTTCGTCTACTTAACTCTGTCCGCCAAAATTTTCCCCCTAACTTCCATTTTTGTTCTTCTTCGCAAGATTATTAATTCATTTCTCCTTTCATTTTTGTTTACAAACCCTATGTTCACTTTACCTATACTCTATCTAATTAGAAAACAAAACATTTTCTTTGTATATTTGATAACCTTTCCTTTTCGCCTTTATGTGATACCTAACTTCTTTTCATTCCTCGTTTCATTCTTTACTTCTTCCTCAATCTCTTAAGGCCATAAACTAATCTAAGTTTTCTTTATTCTTTTTCATTATCTTTCTCCCTCATTCTCTTATTCCTCCTTTCATCCCATTTTCTTTGTTCTTGTCTTTTTTCTTCTTCCCTTTCGTTCCTCAGTATTCTGCTTATTGATCCACCGGTACAAGCTAGCCTCTAATTTTAATGTCATTCTTCTACCCGATCTCTCTCTCTCTCTTCCTCTTTTTTCTCTCTTTTCTCTTTTTTTTGTTTCCTCGTCCACCAACTCCTCTTCCTCTTTTTCTTCTTCTTTTACTTTTTCTTCTTTATCTTCTTTATCCTCTTTGTCTTCTTTTTCTTCTTCTTCATTTTCTTTTTCTTTTTCTTCTGCTTCTTCTCCTCTTCCTTTTCTTCTTTTCTTCTTTTTCTTTTTCTTTATCTTCTTTATCCTCTTCGTCTTCTTTTTCTTTTCTTTTTCTTCTTCTGCTTCTTCATTTTTTATTTTTATTTTTCTTCTTCTTCTCCCTTTTCTTCTTCTTTTTCTTTTCCATTATCTTCTTTATCCTCTTCGTCATCTTTTTCTTTCCTTATCCTTCTTCTGCTTCTTCATTTTTTCTTTTTCTTCAGCTTCTTCTTATCTTCCTTCTATTCCTCATTCGCCTTGTTATCTTGTTTTCATTTCTTCTCTCCCTCATTCTTCCTCCTCTTCTTCCCTTCTTCGCTCCCTAAGACAAACACTATAAGATCACTGGAATTAGAATTTCCATGTCCTGTGTCCTCACTTTCTCCTCTTCTCCATCCTCTTCCCCTCCTCTTCATCCTCTTCCCCTCCTCTTCATCCTCTTCCCCTCCTCTCCATCCTCTTCCCCTCCTCTCCATCCTCTTCCCCTCCTCTCCATCCTCTTCCCCTCCTCTCCATCCTCTTCCCCTCCTCTCCATCCTCTTCCCCTCCTCTCCATCCTCTTCCCCTCCTCTCCATCCTCTTCCCCTCCTCTCCATCCTCTTCCCCTCCTCTCCTTCCTCTTCCCCTCCTCTCCATCCTCTTCCCCTCCTCTCCATCCTCTTCCCCTCCTCTCTCTCCTATCTTCTCTTTCTTCCTCCTTGAAATTCCTCTCTTTTCTCCCTTCTTTAACCATTCCTGTCTCTCTTTTCTTCCCCCTCTTTTCTTCATTCCTCAACCTCCTCTCTTTTCTCCCTCCATCCTCTTCCCCTCCTCTCTCTCCTATCTTCTCTCTTCTTCTTCATTGGAATTCCTCTCTTTTCTTAATTTTTTAACCTCTCTACTGTCTCTCTTTTCTTCTCCCTCTTTTCTTCATTCCTCAACCTCCTCTCTTTTCTCCCTCCATCCTCTTCCCCTCCTCTCTCTCCTATCTTCTCTCTTCTTCTCCATTACAATTCCTCTCTTTTCTTAATTTTTTAACCTCTCTACTGTCTCTCTTTTCTTCCCCCTCTTTTCTTCATTCCTTAACCTCCTCTTTTTTCTCCCTCAATCCTCTTCCACCTCCTCATTTCTCTCCTATTTTCTCTCTTCTTCTTCATTGCAATTCCTCTCTTTTCTTCATTTTTAACCTCTCTACTGTCTCTCTTTTCTTCCCCCTCTTGTCGTCATTCCTTAACTTCACGTCCTTCCTCTCTTTTCTCCCTCTTCCTCTTCCACCTCCTCCTCCTACTTCTCCTCACTCTAGTTGGCAGCACGGGTATGCAAGTAAAGTCCTTTGTATGAGACCTCAATGTCTTCCGTTCTTGCACGTTCGGGTGCATATCCGCCTCCTCGAACTTTCTAGATCAACCTTAGCTGCAAAAGGGGTCGAGGGAGGTGAGACAGATGGGGTTATGAGAAAGGAGGGAGGTTGAGGGAGGGGTGGAGGATAGGAGAGGTGGGAGGAGGAGGTAGAGGAAGAGGAGGAGGAGGATAGAAAAGCTAGGAGGATGGGCCAGGGGAGTGGGTTTAGTGGGAGACCGCTTAGAGGATGGGGTCAGGATGGGATGGGGGATGGGGTGGGAGGTCGGTGGGTATGGGCAATGAGAAGGCCAGTGGTATGTGGAAGAAGAGGGCTAGAGGTCGAGAAGGAAAGAAAAGGAGGAGGAGGAGGAGGA
>NC_134792.1:56208539-56211039 GCF_046742065.1 Oratosquilla oratoria | reverse complement strand
CCTTCTCAATGGTAGATTTATCGTTTATTTTTAAAATATGTACCCCCACCTACACGTTTTTCAGATGATTTGTACCACCGGAAGAACGGATGGTCTTTCAAAAGTTGAGGGTTCTTTGAAGAAGAAGAAGAGAGATTTAACGTTTCTTTTTTTAAATAATTACTCACACGATCTTCGGTTGTAATATTATAGTCTTCCGTAAGAACATCTCGATAATGTGTCTCTAACATTCGTATTCTAGATTTAACATCTCTTAGTTCGTCCTTCAGATTCTCACAATATGACGTCAGCAAGAGTAATTCGACATTTGGAAATTTCGAAAACAAAAGATCGTAGTCGAGGTAGTTTTTGCTCAAACGAAATAGCAAAAGCAAGTAGCATGCTAGCCAGAAATGGCTAGCGTGCCGCTGTTTAATGTCTTCGCCGCATTTGGAGTTATCCAGAATCATTGAATTTTGATTTTTTATTTTTGTTACTGAAAATAATCGTAACGAATCTCCCAGCTCCCAGAACTCTTTGCAAAAAAACAACAACAACACCGACACGAATATACAGCATCAAAATCTACAGATACTTTCTACCTGCAAGGTCATGACCTTATATTTACGTGATGACGTCATCAAACCCCCAACAGTCATTCCAGAGCACACATAATTATTGGCTTCCAGGCAAAGCGTGAGTTTTCCTCTTGTCTTCCTCTTTCTGTTATTATGTTCTGTGACTTTTCCTCGTCCTCTTCTCTTCCCTTTTCTTATCATATTTCCTTGTCTGTATGCGACGTTCCCTATTCCTAAACGTGTATACATCAACACAATATTCCCTAAACATAATTCATTACGCATTTATTGTTAAACTACGCCTTTCAAACGTTGTGAAAAAAATTAATTTCGTTTCTCATCGTTTGGCAATCTTGTATTAGCAATAAGATCTCCTTTGTTGGCTTTGGGTGCAGACTTTCTCTTGCAGTACGGAAGGACGATGCTTTGTTTTCAACTCCGCTCTAGTTTATAGATTCACTAGATGATTCCAGCAAAGGCTATCATGTCTAGCCATCTCGTAGAGCAGGTAACACTAAATTTTAATACATATGTGTTTGTGTATGTATATATATATATATATATATATATATATATATATACATATATATATATATATATATATATATATATATATATATATATACACATATATATATATATACATGCACGAAGATGCCTATCCATACAACTCATCACCCATTTGAAACATACAAAGTGATTCATAATTGTCATCACTGTAATATTATGTAAATGTTAACTGAGTAGCAATACAGCCACGTAATTTTTGGCCTAAGGTTAATTTGAGTCAATTGAATGGACATTACACTTTATAGCCCAATTTGGTTTTCACCATCATTAAACTTAGAATGTTTCCTAGGAATTAACCCTAATATGATTGCCGTGGTCTGTTTGGGCTCTTGATATACATTATCTCACCCAAGACATACTAAATCAGTCAATCAATCAATCAAATCAGCCATCCTGAGTCCACTGCTGAACAAAGGCCTCCTTCATGGCATTCTATGATTCACACGACCGCGCCATCCTCTGCCACGTTACTCCTGCAAACTTCTCTATCTTGTCTCTCCACCTTCTGTCTGGTCTCCCTCTTCCACGCTTCCTATCTCGCGGCGTCCACTCAGTAACACTTGCTCTATCGCTCATCCGTCTCCGTTCAGCTCTGTGGGTCAAATCTCTCTTAAATAATTTTTTTTGTGTTTTCTATTTTTTTTGTTCTTAACTGCTTTGGTTGATTCTACTCATTTGCAGTGACAAGGAAGCCAGAACTAGAGGTTAATCCCCCAACTAGTACAAACATAGGTTAAACTAACCTGCGTTGTGTTTTGATGAGAATACGTATTTAGTTATACGTTCATTTACTTATTTATCTATTTATACATTATTTACTTATCCATTTGATTTACTTATTACCTGATTGATTTATTTACCTTTATTTATATATGAATGATTAATGATGCAGGGATGACCCGTCATCCAGGAGGAGCTAAGAAAAGATAGAAGGAGGGATAGTGAATGGGAGTGGAGTATGTGGGGATGAAATGGGTGGAGGTGGATTTATGCCTTTGGCTTTGGCTACCTCTCTTGTAAGGGGGGGAAAGCCGTTGGTATATGTATATATATGTACGTATGAGTGATTAATTGATTGATTGATTTGACTATTTTACTTAATATTTCTGTTCTGTCCCGAGTAATTTCTATTGACTTGTTCAAACAGTCTCTCCTTGTTAATCCCATTGAAGGCCAATGGGTCTTATTTGAGACTTTGGTTTGGCTAATGCCCAACAACTTAGATCAGCTTAGAAGACCCCTTCATGACTCAAACGTGTTCAAGAAAGTGTCGCATAAACTCAATACGTCCCGGTTATCACCAAACAACGAGCACCAAAAGCTTAGTTGGTTAACTAACTTTAGAGGAATGAAGAAACATATCACTTCTGTCC
>NC_134792.1:56191039-56206039 GCF_046742065.1 Oratosquilla oratoria | reverse complement strand
AGCTTCACCCTCCACCCTCCACCCTCCACCTCCGTCATCCGTCCTCCACACCTTATCCACACCACCTTGCCATCTCCACCAGGTCATAGCCGCGAGACTGAAGATTCTCACCCTCCTCCTCCTCCTCCTCCTTCTCCTCCTCTTCCTCCTCCTCTTCCTCCCTCCCACCTGCCTTCCAGCTCCATCCTAACCTTCCCACCCTGTGATCCCCCCACTCCACCTTCCTCGTCTTCCCCCTCCTCCTCCTCCTCCTCCTCCTCCTCCTCCTCCTCCCCGCCCCTCCCTTCCCTTACCTCCGCCCCACCTCCTTCCCTCCTTACCTTCCTCCCTTCCTCCACCTCTCCCTTCCACCGGCATTCGTCTATTCCTCCTCATCTACTGGTTAAGGCAAAAGAGGAGGGAGTGGTTGGGAGGGGGAGAGGGAGGTGGTGTTGAGAGCGTGATGTTGATGGGTGAATGGCAACAAGAAGATGGTGTAAGAGAGTAGGAGGAGAGTAATCGTGGTGAAAAAATGGACAACAGGGGTGTTAATGTGGTGGGTAATGGTATTTGTAGATTCTAGTGTTAGGTAATTGTGTTTGTAGATTGTGGTGTTAGGTAATTGTGTTTGCAGATTGTGGTGTTAGGTAATTGTGTTTGTAGATTGTGGTGTTAGGTAATGGTGTTTGTAGATTGTGGTGTTAGATAAGGATTGCTGTAAGGATTGGGGTAGAGAATACGTTGATGGTGAAAATGATGACAATGATCTTGTTTGTAGAATGTGGTGTTAGGTAAGGATTGGTGTAAGGATTGGTGTAGAGAATACGTTGATGGTGGAAATGATGACAATGATCTTGGTGGCCGTATTGATGGTATGAAAGGTGGTGCAAGAAACGAGAGAAATGGTGCAAGAGATAAAAGAAGTCTTGTGTTGCTTCTGTTGGTGCAAGGGGACAGATTTGGTGTAGTTGTTTGAGGCCCTTTTGGTGCCTCTCACAGTTCGTGGAGACGAGGAACTGCTTTTGAAATGGCACTAAACTATTTTATTCAGGGGAAAGGGTGACCTTATTTAGCACCAATTGACCTATGATTGACGGCATAAAGTACGTAGATATATATATATATATATATATATATATATGTGTGTGTGTGTGTGTGTGTGTGTGTGTGTGTGTGTGTGTGTAATTCACCATGGTCTTTGGATCACGAGTTGGACTCGTGGTCGACAGCTATTTCCCTCCCAGAAGAGAGATCAGAGCTCATATAAACGCACAGCACACACACCCAACTCCCCGCCCACGAGAGTTGGAGTAACGACTTGCAGCACAACGATACTGAAATTATTTTAGCCCTAGGCGGGATTCGAACCCGGACCTCCTTAGTGGCAGCTGGGAACTCTACCAACTGCGCCACAAGTTGCGCGCGCGCGCGCGCGTGTGTGTGTGTGTGTGTGTGTGTGTGTGTGTGTGTACTATCCTAATACCAAGGCTAGGGGGGGGACAATATGATGAATAAAATCGCCTGGCGGCATTCATATTTTAAGGTAAAGTACGATCTGGTATGGAAGGTTTATTTGAAATAAAGAATAACTCAATCATTGCCGAGGAGCGAGGAAGGTGAACAAAAGGCCTTGTTGATAGCAAGAATGAATAAATGAATAAATAAATGATGATAATAATGATGATGATGATAATGATAATGATGATGATGATGATAATAATAATAATGATAATAATAATGATAATGATTATAATAATGATGATAATGATAATGATGATAATGATAATGATAATAGTGATAATAATAATAATGATCATAATAATGATAATGATGATAATAATAGTAATAATAATAATAATAATAATAATAATAATAATAATAATAATAATAATAATAATGATAATGATAATGATAATGATAATGATAATAACAATAATAATAATAATAATAATATTAATAATAATAATAATAAACATCATCCAGTACGGTAGGAACTAAAGTTATATACTTGAAATCATTTAATTTTGCTTTTATATTTACTTATCCCGACGCCAGAAAGTTTTATTCGGTGGAAAAGAAACTTTTGGAAACTTGAAGATTAAAAAATTAGTCTCGTTAATCCTTTGAGAATTTCACTTGAAGTGGATACTGGTCCATCTCTTGTCAGGAAATTTGATATAGCTGGGCAATTGTTGTTGTTATGGTCAAAGAATACAATTGTTGTTGTTATGGCCGAAGAATACACAGTAGTTACGTTCCCGACATTATTTTTGTCTTTTATGTTCAACTAAATTGTGTTAAATAATAGGTTTTTCTTCTTCCGTGTTTTTTTTGTTTTGTTTTTTTTACCCGTTTTATGGACTCAAACATATGGTGATAATTTGTTCCAAGTATGTAATTTGGCTCTCAAAAATATACATATGTATGAGCCTGTATACATGACGGTATGTGAATACACACACACACACACACACACACACACACACACACACACACACACACACACACACACACACACACACACACACACACACATTATATATGTATATATATATATATATATGTATATATATATGTATATATATATATATATATATATATATACACATATGTATATATACACATATATGTGCTCGTATATACGTACATATATGTATACATACATGTACATTTATATGTGAATATATATGATTCACCATGGTCTTGGATCACGTGTTGGACTCGTGATCGACAGCTATTTCCCTTTCGGAAGAGAGCTCAGAGCTCATATATGACCGATCTATGGGTAATAATGTGACCTTTACACGCACACACACCGCCAGCTCTCTGCCCACGAGAGTTGGAGTAACGACTCGCAGCGCAGCGATACTGAAATCGTTTCAGCCCTGGGCGGGATTCGAACCAGGACCGCCGTAGTGGCGGCCAGGAACTCTAACCACTGCGCCATCGAGTCGTGTATATATGTGTGTGTGTGTTTTAGTGCTGCTGTCGGACTAATGTTAATGCTGGTGTTTGTGTTTGTGTTAGTGTTAGTGTATTAGTGCTATCGGTCTCTGGATCACGTGTTGGACTCGTGATCGACAGCTATTACCCTCCCGGAAGAGAGCTCAGAGCTCGTATGACCGATCTATGGGTAATGCGCACCCCCCCCCAACTCCCCGCCCACGAGAGTTGGAGTAACGACTCGAAGCGCAGCAATACTGTGTGTGTGCCCTCGCGCACGCGTCTGCGTACCAGTGGGTGTGGGTGAGAATATGCTCGTTTCGGAGATCAGCCCAGCGCGCGACCTGGAACCGCCAACTCTGCTATGGGTGATCTTACGGTCCTCCGTGGGATGTTCTTGGCGTGGAGGAACCCTGCACTCGTGTGTGTGAGCGCGCGCGCGCGTGTGCGCGTCCGTTCGTTCTTCGTAGACGGCTCTGTCTACAACGACTTTCCGAGAATCCGTCAAGAGAATGTAGCCGCGACATTGAAAGGAAGTTGGGTTGTGGACAGTGAAAATGGTAATGATGATTATGGTGATGATGGTGGTGGTGATGGTGATGGTGTTGGTGAGGGAGGGAGGGAGGGAGGGAGGGGAAGGCGTAGGAAGTGAGGGAGTTAGGGAGTGAGGAAGGGAGGTAGGGGAAGGTCGGAAGGTCGATAGGTTATGAGGGAGTTAGAACAGATAGGAGGGAGGGAGGGAAGGAAGAGAGGAGAGAGGGAGGGAGGAGAGAGGAAGGGAGGTATATTGGGAGTGAGGAGGTGAGGATGGAAGAGAGGGGGGGAAGGGAGGGAAAGGGGGAGTGAAATAAGGAGGTAAGGAGATAGAAAGGAGGAAGGGAGGGAGGGAGGTAGCTAGGTAAGGAATTGAGGAGGTGAAGAAGGATGTAGTTAATGAGGTAGGGAGTAAAGGACGGGGAGAGGGAGTGAGGAAGTGAGAGAATGAGGAAGGGAAAGAATTACTTTGTCATTAGAAAATCAAGGTATGAGAGCAACAAAGTCTTTCAAAGAGTTTCCAAGATAGATAGAGCTAACGTGTCCAGGAGGTTCTTAGGGAGTCGAGTTCCTTCCATAAACCCAGGGCCCATATGGGTAAAACAAATTCTTCCAGAAGGAGAAAGGGTCGAGGGAGGAGGAGGAAGGGAGGAGGAGGGAGAGGAGGAAGCGAGGAAGGGAGGGAGGGACGCCAACCATTTTGTTATGATGAGTCGCCTTATTGGACTTGAAGCTTGTCGGAGTAATGGCGTATTTTACACATTGTATTCTGGTTAAAACAATAAGATTTTTTTTTATCTATGATAAACAACAACGCCATCTCAAGCTAATTCCTTTGTTTTGGTGGAGAGTTTTTCTGATTTTCTACTGGCCGAAAGCTCAGGATTATGTTTTTACTAAAAATATGGTTGGATAAGAAAACAATAAAAATATATTAAAAGAGTCATCAAAAAAAGAGGAAGGAAAGAAAAGAAGAGGAATGCAAGAAGGAATGAAAGGCATGGGCAGAGAAAAGGGAAGAAAAAAATAGGTAAAATAAACAGGGAAGTGGGAAGAGAAGGAAGAGAAGTTGAGGAAAAAAATGAAAAATAGGAAGCGAAATCGAAAGCAAGGGAAAGAAAGGGAAGAGGAGAAAGGAAAGGGAAGAGGAGAAAGGAAAGGGAAGAGGAGAAAAGAAAGGGAAGAGGATAAAGGAAAGTGAAGAGGAAGAAGGAAAGGGAAGAGGAGAAAGGAAAGGGAAGAGGAGAAAGGAAAGGGAAGAGGAGAAAGGAAAGGGAAGAGGAGAAAGGAAAGGGAAGAGGAGAAAGGAAAGGGAAGAGAAAGGAAAGGGAAGAGAAGAAAGGAAAGGGAAGAGGAAAAAGGAAAGGGAAGAAGAGAAAAGAAAGGGAAGAGAAAGGAAAAGGGAAGAGGAGAAAGGAAAGAGGATCATGGATGGAATAAAGACAGCTTAGGACTACACTAAAGCTGTACCTCAGGTGACCATATGATAAAGAGTAGGAGCAAGCTATCAAGAATGACAGAAACCTCTTGATATGACAAGAACCTCCTCATCAGAGAGATTCGATGAGTTTTCGTCCTAAGTGGTCTCCTAGGAGGAACCTGCCATGATTTACAGAAACCCCCTCACCTGACAGACTCTATGCGCAGTTCTTTTTCCGAGGTAATGGACTGAGAGGAAGGACAGAGGGAAAGAGGAGAATTTATATCTCAACACAGTGGAAGAATAGTTGTTTGATAATGGGAATAGCCTTTGCTACATTGACCCTTTGGTGCTCGTGAAATGAGACACAGTCAGATGGAGATTCACGGAGAGGATCTGGTTAGGGCTAAGGAGGTATTAAGAATGGGTTAAAGAGACAACAAGAGTTAGAGGGTATTACTCATTCGCACGGACACCATAGCTTCTGCGAAGTGATCCTGTTTTGGTTGCACGGTTTCTGTATAAGAAATGATAAGTATTGGGTGAAAGCGTATTCAGAAAGTCTTTCGAAAAGGAGAAAATGAAAACAGTGCTTTAGAGTCCCACTAGCTAAACAAAAAAAAAAAAAAAAAAAAAAAAAAGAAAGAGAGACAGAGAGAGAGAGAGAGAGAGAGAGAGAGAGAGAGAGAGAGAGAGAGAGAGAGAGAGAGAGAGAGAGAGAGAGAGAGAGAGAGAGAGAGAGAGGAAGAGAAAGAGAAAGAGAAAGAGAGAGAGAGAGAGAGAGAGAGAGAGAGAGAGAGAGAGAGAGAGAGAGAGAGAGAGAGAGAGAGAGAGAGAGAGGCAAAGAGAAGTAGAACGAATAAGACGGAAAGAAAAGACATAAATATTGAAGGGAAACATGCGACATCTGTGTAAATTAAGAATAATGAAAAAGAAAAGAGAATAAACATGATCGTAAGATCAACTAAATAGTTTAGTAAGCAGAGGAAGAGGAGGAGGAGGAACGTTTGGGGAGCAAGAGGAGGAGGCGGTCCAAAAGGAAGAGGAGTAGGAGGACAATGAAGAAGAGGAGGAAGAGGACAATGAGGAAGAGGAGGAGGACAATGAGGAAGAGGAGGAGGTGGACAATGAGGAAGAGGAGGAGGAAGACAATGAGGAAGAGGAGGAGGACAATGAGGAAGAGGAGGAGGACAATGAGGAAGAGGGGAGGAGGAGGACAATGAGGAAGAGGAGGAGGAGGAGGACAATGAGGAAGAGGAGGAGGACAATGAGGAAGAGGAGGACAATGAGGAAGAGGAGGACAATGAGGAAGAGGAGGACAATGAGGAAGAGGAGAAAGACAATGAGGAAGAGGAGGAGGAGGACAATGAGGAAGAGGAGGAGGAGGACAATGAGGAAGAGGAGGAGGATAATGAGGAAGAGGAGGAAGACAATGAAGAAGAGGAGGAGGACAATGAGGAACAGGAGGACAATGAGGAAGAGGAGGAGGAGGACAATGAGGAAGAGGAGGAGGACAATGAGGAAGAGGAGGAGGACAATGAGGAAGAGGAGGACAATGAGGAAGAGGAGGAGGAGGAGGACAATGAGGAAGAGTAGGAGGAGGACAATGAGGAGGAGGAGGAAGAGGAGGAGGAGGGCAATGAGGAAGAGGACAATAAGAAAGAGGAGGACAATAAGGAAGCGGAGGACAATGAGGAAGAGGAGGGGGAACGTTTGGGGAGCAAGAAGAGGAGGTGGTGCAAAAGGAAGAGGAGGAGGACAGTGAGGAATAGGAGGAGAACGCGATGAAGAGGGCAAAAGAAGGGAGTCATAGATAAGTAGGATTGTAATGGGAGAGAAAATGGGAGAAACAATTAAAATCATGGTCGAGAATAATAACAAAAAATGATGGATAAAAAGAAAGAGGAGGAAGACGGTGATGAAGAGGAAAAGGAAGAGAAGGAGAAGAGGAGGAGGAAGAAAAGAAAATGAGAGAAAAAAATAAGATCATGGTCGAGAATAATAAAAAAAAATGATGGATAAGAAGAAAGAAGAGGAGGAAGAAGAGAAGGAGGAAGACGGTGAAGAGGAAAAGGAAGAGAAGGAGAAGAGGATGAGGAAGAAAAGAAGGAAGATGATGGAGAGGAGGAGGAGGAGGAGGAGAAAGGGGAAGAGAAAAAAGAGGAGAAAGAGGAAGAGAAAAAAGAGGAGAAAGAGAAAGAGGAGTAGAGAGACAAAGACAAAAGAGGATCATCGTCAGAATGTAGTGATAGTAATAGTAGAACTATTAGTAACGCCACCAACAACAGCAGCAGCAGCAGCAGCAGCAGCAGTAGTAGTAGTAGTAGTAGTAGTAGTAGTAGTAGTAGTAAGAGATATTATATATTAGTCCTAGTAGCAGCAACAGCAGTAATGATAGCGGTAGTAGAAGCAGTATTAATAGTAGTAGTGGTAGCAATAGTAGTAGCAGCAGTGATAGTAATAGGAGTGGTAGTGGTAGTAGTAGTAGTAGTAGTAGTAGTAGTAGTAGTAGTAATAATAGCAGTGCTAGTAATAGTAGTAGTAGCAGTGGTGGTGGTAGTAGTAGTAGTAGTAGTAGTAGTAGTAGTAGTAGTAGTAGTAGTAGTAGTAGTAGTAGTAGTAGTAGTAGTAGTAGTAATAATAGCAGTGCTAGTAATAGTAGTAGTAGCAGTGGTGGTGGTAGTAGTAGTAGTAGTAGTAGTAGTAGTAGTAGTAGTAGTAGTAGTAGTAGTAGTAGTAGTAGTAGTAGTAGTAGCAGCAGTAGTAGTAATAGTAGTAGTGCTAGTAATAGTAGTAGTAGCAGTGGTGGTGGTGGTAGTAGTAGTAGTAGTAGTAGTAGTAGTAGTAGTAGTAGTAGTAGTAGTAGTAGTAGTAGTAGTAGTAGTAGTAGTAGTAGTAGTAGCAGCAGTAGTAGTAATAGTAGTAGTGATAATATTGGGAGGTGTGGAAATCCAGACTGATGGTGAAAAGGTAGTGGAGGAGGAGGAGGGGAGGAGGTGGGGAGGAAGAGGAGGAGTGGGAGGAGGAAGAAGAGGAGGAGGAGGAGGGGAGGAGGAGGGGAGGAGGCAAGACCCGGGCACGGAGGTGGAGGTGTTGTGCCTGCGGGAGGGGCTATTGGAAGGAAGGAGGAAAGTGGAGGATGAAAAATGTCTTTGTTTGGTATGTGGAGGAGGCCAGGAGGAGGCGGAGGGGGAGGGGGAGGAGGGGGTGGGGGAGGAGGAGGGGCTGGGAGGAGGAGGAGGGGTGGGGAGGAGGGAACGAGAGAGGGGGAGGAGGAGGGGGGGGGAGGAGGAGGAGGAGGAGGGAAGGAGGAGGGGGTGGTAGAGGAGGAGGGGTGGAGGAGGAGGGAACGAGAGAGGGGGAGGAGGATGGGTGGGGGAGGAGAAGGGAAGGAGGAGGGGGTAGGGGAGGAGGAGGGGGTAGGGGAGGAGGAGGGGTGGGGGAGGAGGAGGGGTGGAGGAGGAGGAGGGAACGGGAGAGGAGGAGGAGGAGGGGAGGAGGAGGAGGAGGGGAGGAAGAGGGAATGGGAGGGGGGGACGAGGAGGGAATGGGAGAGGAGGAGGAGGGGTGGGGGAGGAGGAGGAGGAGGAGGAGGAGGAGGGTCAGGATGAGAGATGGAGGAGCAGGGGGAGTGAGGAAGGAGGACAAGAGTGAAGAAGCTTCGACGAGGAGGAGGAGAAGGAGGAGCAGAACGCGAGTGGAGAAGACAGAAGAACAGGAGGAGGAGGTGGAGGAAGACAAAAAGGAAGGAAATGAGAGGGCGAAAGTGGAGGAGGTAGAGGAAGAGGAGGAGGAGGAGGAGGAGGAGGAGGACGAGAGTGGAGGAAGAGTACAAAGAAGAAAAGGAAAATGAGGATAAAGAGAAGGAGGAAAAAGAGGTGGTAAGAAGAGAGAATAAAGGAGAACTGGAGATAAAGGAGAGGAAAGTGAAGAAGAAGAAAGGGAGGAGGAGGAGGAGGAGGAGGAGGAGGAGGAGGAGGAGGAGGAGGAGGCTGGTGGATGACGAAAAGTAGTGTGGAAGATGTTGAGGAGGAGGAAGAAAAAGAATGAAGAATTGGAAGAGGAAGAGAGAAAATGAAGATGTTTGAGAAGTAAGGAGTAAAACAGGAGAAAAAATTAGATTAAAGGAAGTAGGAGAAGGAAGAGAAGGAAGAGGAGGAGGAGGAGGAGGAGGAAGAGGAGGAGGAGAAGGAAATGATACAGTTGGATTGGTCAACCCAATGGGAAATATTAACAATGAAGAGAGACAGCGGGGCGAGAGAGAGAGAGAGAGAGAGAGAGAGAGAGAGAGAGAGAGAGAGAGAGAGAGAGAGAGAGAGAGAGAGAGAGAGAGAGAGAGAGAGAGAGAGAGAGAGAGAGGAGAGAGGAGAGAGGAGAGAGAGAGAGAGAGAGAGAGAGAGAGAGAGAGAGAGAGAGAGAGAGAGAGAGAGAGAGAGAGAGAGAGAGAGAGAGAGAGAGAGAGAGGAGAGAGAGAGAGAGAGAGAGAGAGAGAGAGAGAGAGAGAGAGAGAGAGAGAGAGAGAGAGAGAGAGAGAGAGAGAGAGACAAGTAACAGAGGATAATTATATATGCTTTGAAAAATTGCCACTCTTCAAGAGGAACTGTGAAAGAAGGAGGGAATGAATGAAGGAAGGATAGCGAGAGTAAGGAAGATAAGAGAGAGAAAGAGAGAGATAAGTCGAAAGAGAGAAAAAGAATAAGAGAGATAACGAGAGGTAAGAAGTGAAGAAAAAAGACACACAGAAGGGATATAGTAAGAGGAATATCAAAATTGGCGAAGGAGGGAGGGAAGGCAAATAATGAGTGTTGACGATAGCCTCTAAGATTAGTAGACTATTTCTCTTATGATTCCTAATCTGTGACTCATAAACCCTTAGTGAGCTACACAGGGTCACAATGAATCCACAAACCAAAAACTAGAAATAGTTAATGGATGCATAACAATTAAATTCAATGTTGAAAATGTTTTCGGAAGCCCGAGAAACAGAATTACATAAGCACGGGATACACGATGAAAATCAGGTCGAGAGCCTTTGAGTCCAAAGCATCGGTTCTCAACTGAGGTTCCACAGAGACTTTAGAGGTTCACAGAAACCTCGAAGAGGTTCCATGAACCGAAAACTTATGATCCTGATTGGATGCCAAACGATTCGATTCAGGGACGAAATGACCCTCGGAAGGTTGGTGAACAGCACTACATAAACAAAGAATACACGAGGCGACGGGTCGTCGAGGGAAGAACCTTAGAGAACGATGTCGCCTTAAAGATGGAGTGGGGAAAGGCTACAAACACGGAAGATGGACAGAGGATGATACTCCATGGAGGTCAGCAATGGAGGGTGGTTGTGGAGGAGGAGAAAGAGGAGGAGGAGGAGGATGGGAAAGCGAGTTAAAACGAAAAGAAGAAAAAGAGAGCGAAGAATGGGAGACACAAGGGGTAGACGAAAAGAGAGCAAGGAAGTTTAGAAGCTTAAAGAGAAAGAAGTAGAAAAAAGAGAGGACAATGGGAAATAGAAAAAGGAAGAAGGATATAATGATGAAAGAGAGGAAAGAGAGAAAGAAAAAGAGGAGTGAGGAGGTGGGAAGGAGTAGATTCACCAGGAGGAATACAAGGAGGTGGAGGAGGAGGAGGAGGGAAACTTGGAGGAAGAAGAAAGAAAAGAGGAAGAGGAAAGTAGGAGGCGATGGAGGAGTACGACATGGAGAAGGAAAGTATGGAGGAGGAAGAGAAGGAAGAGGAGGAAGAGGTGAAAAAGGAGAAGACGGGAGAGGAAAGGAAGAAAAGAAAGATACAGGAATTGTAGCAGGAAGGAAAATGGGGCAGGAGGGAAAGGAAAAGGAGGAAGGAGGGGAAGAACAGGAGAAAGGGGAGGTGCAGGAAAAAAGGGAGGTAGTAGGGGCAGGAAGGGGAGGAAGAGGAACAGGAAGAGCAGTAACAAGAAGGAGGAGGAGGAGTAGGAGGAAGAGGAAAAGGAAGAGGAGGACGAAGGGGAAGAACAAGAGAAATGGAAGTAGTGGGGGCAGGAAGAGGAGGAAAAGGAACAGGAAGAGGAGGAGGAAGAGGAGGAGGAGGAAAATGAGGTGTTCAGGAGGAAAAGGAAAAGGAGGAAGAAGGGGAAGAACAGGGAGAAAGAGGAGGTGCAGGAGAAAGAGAAGTAGGAAGAGGGCAGGAAGAGGAGAAATAAGAACAGGAAGAGGAGGAGGAAAAGGAAGAGGAGTAGAAGGAGGAAAATGAGGTGTTCAGGAGGAAGAGGAAAAGGAGGAAAAAGGGGAAGAACAGGAGAAAGAGGAGGTGCAGGAGAAAGAGAAGTAGGAAGAGGGCAGGAAGAGGAGGAAGAGGAACAGGAAGAGGAGGAGGAAGAAAAGGAGGTGTTGAGGAGGAATCAAGCCGAGTAGGTGCCGAAGTATAAAGATGTTGGAGTCTGGAGGCACGAAGGGGAGGTGGGAATACGCCGATCTGGGAATTGGAGGCGAGAGAATCCACGAAGAGAAAATGGAGGGACCTGGAGGTGGAATGGAGCGGAGAATAGCAAGAATGGAGTTGGAGGAGGGAGAGGAAGAGAGGGAAGTGAAGGAAGAGGAGGAGAAAGAAAAAGAGGAGAAAGTGAGGAGCATAAGAAAAAGGAACAGCAAGAGGGATGAAGAATATACGTGCTGAGGAAGAGGAAGAGGAAAAGAAGAAGGAGGGGTTAATTGGAGGAGGAGAAAGAAGAGAATGGGAGGAGGAAGAGGAGGAAGAAGATGGGAGGAGAAGGAATTGGAGGAGTATGAGAGTCAAGAGGAAGAATAGGAGGATGTGGAATAGGAGAAGAAGATGGAAGAATAAGATAAGGATGAGGAGAGGGAATAGAAGAAGAGAAAAAGATTAGGGTTAAAATATTTTAACCACAGAGATACCTTAAGATGCTATGACGTGTTTCAGAGCTGCCTAGTGTAGGCCTTATGGTCTCTTGCAGTCTCCTTTGTTTATGTTCTTATGTTCTCCCTCCTATGTGCTCCGAGGGAAACGCTTCCTTCCACGTTTTAAGGAAGTAAGATTGAGTAGCTGAATAGATTCAGCGTGATTTATACAATTTTACACAGTGAGCAGTTCGATTACTAAACGTTTAAAGAGTAGATTTTATTCGGACAATTTTTTATTTTATTTATTTATTTATTTCATCATCTGGACCTATACCAATGGGCAGATGACCAAAATCAAGGCAAAGATCAATTCTTCCATGCGTTTTGGATCAATCTGTCAACTTGAAACAATTCCGGAAATGGACCCTGAGGAAGAAGAAAACCGGACTGAATCACGAATATCTTCTTCGTTTCGGTAGGCGAACAGAACCTTTTTCTGTTATCCGGGTTCGAATCGTCGTCTCTTCCGGGTCAGACGCCCTTGGGCGGGGCGAAGCAGACGGGGCTTGGGGTGGGGAAGAAGAGGACGCTATCCACGAACGGGGGAGTAGGAGGAGAAATCTGGTTAAAACGACGAGAAATACATACAGAAGCGAAGGACACCAACAGGATGTGGCGTCAAAGTGGAGGAGGAGGAGGAGGAAGGAGGAGGAGGAGGAGGAGGAGGAGGAGGAAGAGGATAGGAAGGAGGAGGAGGAAGAGGATAGGAAGGAGGAGGAGGAAGAGGATAGGAAGGAGGAGGAGGAGGATAGGAAGGAGGAGGAAGAGGATAGGAAGGAGGAGGAAGAGGATAGAAAGGAGGAGGAGGAGGATAGGAAGGAGGAGGAGGAGGATATGAAGGAAGAGGAGGAAGTAGGCAGGAGGAGGGGGATGGAAAAGAAGAGGAAGGAAAGAGAGGAAAAGAAGAAGGTTAAGGAATAGAGGAAGGAGAAAGAAGAATATAAGAAGCAGCTGGAAGGGGACTGAGGAAAGGAAGAAGAGGAAGAAAATGTGGAGGAACAGAAGAGGAAGGAGGAGGAAGAGGAGGAGAAAGAGGAAAAGGAGAAGAAGAACAGGAGGAGAAGCAGGCAGGGGACGGAGGGAAGGAGGAAGAGGAAGAGAAGGAGGAGGAGGGAAAGGAGTAAGACGAAAAGGAGGATCTGGAAGAGATGGGGTTGACTGGAAGAACGACCTAAAGAAGGTGAAGACGATCTCACACGATGTTTCCTTCGGTAACTGTGTAGGGCGTTGAAGACCCAATAGAGTGGAGGAGGAGGAGGAGGAGTGAAGAGGAGGGGGGGGGAAGAGAAGCAGGAGGGGGGAGGAGGGAGGAGGAGGAGGAGGAGGAGGAGGAGGAGGAGGAGGAGGAGGAGGAGGAAGACACACCGAGTGTTCAGGTCAAAAGGTGTAACATGGAGGAGGTAAGGATGGAGGTGGTTGAAATAGATGAGCCGAGTGGAGAGGAAGGGGTGGGCATGTGGAGTGGAGGGAGTGGAGGAAAGTCTCTCTCTCTCTCTCTCTCTCCTCTCGGGAGGGGTCGGGTCGAACCTCTGCAAATGTAAAGAGTATAAAGAGAGAGAGAGAGAGAGAGAGAGAGAGAGAGAGAGAGAGAGAGAGAGAGAGAGAGAGAGAGAGAGAGAGAGAGAGAGAGAGAGAGAGAGAGAGAGAGAGAGAGAGAGAGAGAGAGAGAGAGAGAGAGAGAGAGAGAGAGAGAGAGAGAGAGAGAGAGAGAGAGAGAGAGAGAGAGAGAGAGAGAGAGCGGAGGGGAGAGACTGTATTGCTACTGGAGTAGATACAGAATGAACGAGAGAGAGAGAGAGAGAGAAAGAGAGAGAGAGAGAGAGAGAGAGAGAGAGAGAGAGAGAGAGAGAGAGAGAGAGAGAGAGAGAGAGAGAGAGAGAGAGAGAGAGAACGAGAAAGAAAATATGAGGATAAAGATATGAAAAAACATAAAACATAACTTGAAAATGATGATTCTATTAAAACATATTTCATAAAAAGATGAGAAAGATTAAAGTTATCTTGTCAAAACAGTAAACAAGAAAGATTACAAGAAAACCAGTAAAGTTAGGGAGTTTGAACAAGTTAATGAAATGGAAGAAAAAAACAGAAGAGAAGAAGGATAAGGATCAAAAGAAGGAGGAAGGCAATGAGGAAACAGAATGGGAAGAGGAAGAGGAGGGTGGGGAGGGGGGGATGGGAGGTGAAGAAGTAAGGAGAGAGAAGGGAGGAAGGAGAAAGGAGAGAGGATGGTGGAAGGAGGAAGGAGGGAGGAGAGACGAGGCAGAAGGGAAGAAAAGAGGAAGGAGGAGGGAGAAAAAAGGGAGGATGAAGGAAAGAAGAGGGAGGAAAGAGGAGGTAGGTGGGAGGAGGGAGGAGGGAGGGAGGAGGGAGAAAGGAGAGAGGATGGTGGAAGGAGGAAGGAGAGACGAGGCAGAAGGGAAGAAGAGAAGAAGGAGGAAGGAGAAAAGAGGGAGGATGGAGGAAAGAAGAGGGAGGGAAGAGGAGGCAGGTGGGAGGAAGGAGGAGGGAGAAGGGAGGAGGGAGGTAGGAAAGAGAGAGGACGGGAGGTGAGAGTGAGATACGCTGTGGACAGTTGATCAGAAGGATTAAAGAATAGTTGAATATTAAAAATGCACAAATAGGCATCAGAATTGATTCACAATTGTGACCAAAAATTAACCTTTTTCATTGAACAGGCAAATCAACTTCTACTAATCGACTTTGATACAAGTGAGATGAAGACTTACGCCAGAAGGCTCTTAATTGTGACATAAATCGTTAACGTTGCCTTAAGTAATTTAGGTCTGGTTCACTATAGTAGTGATAGAAAATAGAGAGTTACAAGTAACGGCGGGGAATAGAAAGGTTCATTTATGGCTTGAAGGAAGTACAGAGATGTTCACGTTTTGGTGTTCATGAATTGTGAACCATAGATAAAAGGAGTTCAAACAAGTTCACAGATGGTGAGAATTCTTGTTTAGGTTTTGTTAATATTACACGCACACACACACACACACACACACACACACACACACACACACACACACACACACAATTTCCCGCCCACGAGAGTTGGAGTGACGTATCATACTGTGCAATTTTTACTCCGACATCCTGCCTCCAACTTCTTTCTGATTAACTAGAATATGACTTCGTTTACAGACATCTAAACTTTTCTAAGAACATTTCAACAGTAAGTCTAACATGCGTATAGGTGTACGATATCTTAGTTCATCGTTC
>NC_134792.1:56183539-56186039 GCF_046742065.1 Oratosquilla oratoria | reverse complement strand
AATAATTTCAGTATCGCTGCGCTGCGAGTCGTTACTCCAAGTCTCGTGGGCGGGGAGTTGGGTGTGTGTGCGTGTAAGGTGACAGTATTACCCATAGGTCGGTCATACGAGCTCTGAGCTCTCATCCGGGAGGTTAATAACTGTCGATCACTAGTCCAACACGTGGTCCAAGACAATGGTTGAATCATATACATACATATTTACGTACGACAGTGACCTTAGGTCGCCCCATAAGGACGGAAGAGCTGGGGACACTAAAGCGTATAATAACGATAGGACACATAGCAATGAATAAACACACAGGAAGGCACAGTTACACACTCACGAAGACACATGCAGACACAGACATAAATACGCACATTCAAACACACGTGCTCACACACACACAGACACACACACGCACACACACACACATGCACAAGAAAGTATAAGAAGAGGGAGAAGAAGAAGGAAGAGAAGAAAAAGAAGGAGGAGGAGGAGGAGGAGGAGAAGAAGAAGACGGAGAAGATGAAGAAGTACTACTTCTACTAGTAGTAGTAGTGGTAGTAGTAGTAGTAGAAGTAATAGTAGAAGTAGTAGCAGAAGAAGTAGTAGTAGTAGTAGTACTAGTAGTAGTAGTAGTAGTTGTAGTAGTACTAGTAGTAGTAGTAGTAGTAGTAGTAGTAGTAGTAGTAGTAGTAGTAGTAGTAGTAGTAGTAGTAGTAGTAGTAATAGAGGAAGAAGAACAAAAGGAAGGAGAAGAGGAAGGAAGAAGTGGAAGAAGAAGAAGGAGGAGGAGGAGGAGGAGGAAGAGGAGGAGAAGGAGGAGGAGGAGGGAGGGAGGTAGGTTTTTGATTGAGTTAGACCAAATGCGTAGATGATCTCTGCCCAGAGTTGGTAGTGGTGGCGTGGAGGGGAGGAAGAATTAAAAGCGAATTAAGTAGGAGGTCAAATTACAAGATTTAATTAGGAGATGGGCCGTGGAGGGCGCTCCAAGGAGGAAATTAGGGCTCGAAACGTGGGGATGAAACACGGGAATGAAACGTGAAAGTGAATCACACGAACGAGGAAAGATAACGAATGAACGAAACGAATCCTGGATGTGAAACGTTAAAACGAAACGCGTAAATAAAACGTCGAATTAAGTTTGGAATTAATTTGATGGAAAACGTCAAGCTTAAGGTGAATACTAGAAAAGAAACGCGGGATTAATTCTATATGAAATACGGAAACGTGACTTATGAAAATACACTTAGGATGTAAAAAACAACAAATATAAAAAAGGGAATAGAACTTGAATGGGTTCGGTGAGCATGTCATTAGAAACAAGTGATCAAAGACTTCAAAGAAGTTGTAAGTGTGGCAGAGGAAGTCATGTTGGATTGTGGAATAAAGAGGGAGGATTATAATCACAGGAAATGAATATTCTTAAGTATTTGGGATTCCATGTACCAGGGAATAGAGGAGAGGAGGTGGAGGTAATCTGTAGAGTGAGGGAAGCACGTAAATGTCTTGCGGGGTATGAAAAATGTCATGACAAATAGTTATCTATAGAGGAAAGCACAGAGAAGATTGTGTGAAAAGGTGATTGTGCCTACGATTCTGTATGGTGTAGAAACTTTGACAAAAAGAGGTAGAAAAGAGGAATTTAAATATGTTTGAGAAATAGTGTTTGAGATGTATGGTAAGGTTTACAAGAATAGATAGAGTGAGAAATGAAGAGGTGAGGAGGAGAGTTGGGGATGGAAAGAGAACTGGCAGATGACGTTCATGAAATAACACTAGAATAGTTTGGACATACATACATACACATACCAAAGGCTTTTCCCCCCTTACACGGGGGGTAGCCAAAAAAAGAAAAAGGCATAGAAAACACTCCCACCCATTCCACTTCCTATAAATTCCACTCCCCTCCACCCTCCTCCCTCCGTCTTATCTCGGCACCTGAAACAAAAAGAGAGAAGTGCGGAAGTCCTGAGGGGAAGACCGAGAATGAGGTGGATGGGTGGGATGAAGGTGGCTTTAGATAAAAGAGGAATGTCTGTTGAGCAGGGAAAGAAGAAGGTATTTTTCTTCGTCAACTTTATAAGGGTCGATGAGGGAGGCTCGCCAAGTAAATAAAGCGGCGGGATCCTGCCGTGAGTGTACTATGCCTTGCTGTATTGTTTCTGGCCTGAGCAGTGGGTGGATGACATGTATGACCCTTCATTCACAAAGATCTTAGATAAAATGTAAACAAATGGGTGATGAGTGGGGGTGGTATGAGTGTGGGTGGATACATGACTTGGCATACCTTACTTATGATGGAAAATAAACCTTTGTTAAATACATAGGACTTTTCTTACTAAAGGCAAACCATCACTGTATTCTCTGTGCGTCGTAAAAGATGACTCATTGTAGGCTAGTGGAGAGAGAGGACTGGGGAATCCCCTTTCTGTGTTTTGATCCAACAATGAGTCAAGTCATATATATGTATGTATATATATATATATATATATATATATATACATATATATATATA
>NC_134792.1:56158539-56178539 GCF_046742065.1 Oratosquilla oratoria | reverse complement strand
ACTGTTTATCTGTTTATCTATATTCATATATTTAATCATCTATTTATCTATTAATCTAATTATTCGCTTGTATATTTATCTATTTTGCAAACACCAAACACTTTCATTCGAAAGAGATCACTCTTTGACACCAAAGGGTTAATAAATCGACCCGTCTCCTTTCTCCTACTTTTGTTCTCCATTTTCGTGTTTCGACCTCATTTTCCAGCGCACTTTCTACACTTTGGAAGAAGAAAAAAAAAACCTCTTTGAAGACCCGATTTTCTTCTATTGCGGATACAACCGAACGCATGGACAAAGGAAATGATTACAGTGAGTAAAAGGCAAGTACTGACAATCAAGAGTTTTTTTTCCCTATTGTACGTTTGACCGTATCGCAAAGGTAAGCTATTTTTTAATATAAACAATGAGAAAGGAATAGGAAGAAGTGGAAAGAAGAAGAAGAAGAAGAAGAAGAAGAAGAAGGAAAGAAGAAGAGGAAGAAGAAGACGAAGAAGAAGAGGAAGAAAAAGAAGAAGAAGAAGAAGAAGAAGGAAAGTAGAAGGAAAGAAGAAGAAGGAAAGAAGAAGAAGGAAAGAAGAATAAGGAAGGAAGAAGAAGAAGGAAAGAAGAAGAAAAGAAGAAGAAGAAGAAGAAGAAGCAAAGACGAATAAGGATAGAAGAAAAGAAGAAGAAAGTAAAAACACGAAGTAAAGAAAAAAGAAAATGAACTAAAAGAAGTGAAACAAAAAGGAATGGAACAAAAAGAAGTAAAACAAAAAGAAAAAGTAGAAGAATAACAAGAAGCTGAAGAAGAAAAAAAAAGAAAAAAGATCAACCAAAACAAGAAGATGAAGAAGAAAAAAAAAAAAAAAAAAAGGGGGGGGGGCAATACCTAAATCTCGTGAAAAGGTAAACAGATATATTGTCATGGCATTTAGCAGTGTGTAGCGCGTTTTGTAGAGGCCTCCATCTGAATAGTATATCCTAATGGGAACAAACATGCTTAGGTTTCATTAAAAATATGCAGTTGCATTGCCTTAACTTCTGTGATTTTAGTTACATATATATCCTATCCATAACTAGGTCTATTTCATTTATCTAAGAAAAATCTCACTACAATTTTTTTCTATAATTTTATATGCCTTGGAGCTGCCCGTTATTTCATTAGATTCATATAATATTAGGAAGAAAACTATTGTGAAGTTTTTAACCACGTTTTGATAGATTTCTCAGTAAACTGAACTTGTAATTCTTCGAAGATGCATTATAAACATGTCCTCGTCCTAGACATGGACCAAAAGGTCTCCTGTCGGCATGCTCCGCCTTTGTAATCCTTTGTTACTACCGCCGAAGCTGTCACTTGGAGTGCTGGGGCAGGTGGCCGTCACTGCTAAGAATCGAAGAGGAGTACGAGATTCGAATCCACAGTTAAGCGAATGAGAGTCCAATACGTTTCCGATTATGGTATCACCGTGCAGTTGGTTATAGATACACTTAACTTCGGTTCAATACTTGGGGGTCAAGATGAAATTCATAGGATGGATTGAGAACTCGGAGCCAGTTTTCGTTGTCTTTTTGTCCTCTCTACCTTTATCGACGAAACCATTGTTAGAAACTAGGAATCTAACACTAAGAGCTCAGTTGGTTAATTTCGTAAATCGTATTGATATAAACCTATAAATGTAAAATGTGGTTCCTTCAGATTAGACAGAATTGTCCCATTTATGCTAAAACGAGATCCTTAAAGAGTTTTCGAAATTGCCTGATTCGTTAAATAGGCAAAAGGCAATTTGATATTTCGTAATAGGCAAAACTGGCAACAATTTTTGTTTCGGTTTAATGTCGCGAAATCCCTCCTATCAGGAAGCGGATGGTGCCCCTTCTATTGGGCATTGTAGCGTGAAATTTAATGAACTATGCCCTTGGTGCAACTCGCCGGTGGCAGCGTTCGAACCGCCACACTTCGACGTTGGCAAATAATGACTAACGACACTAATCCGCTCGGTCAGCGAGCTTTAAAATATTTTGCTAAATCGTTAATATTTCCTAAATTTGCTTAATTCACGATGTGAGTAGCTTATTTATGACAAAGGCATCCTATTTTGTGAAATGGAGACACGTTTGTATTTTTCGGATTTGACAAAAAAAAAAAAAAAAGGAAAATGATGTGAAATTTCATTACATTTTTTTTTTATTAAGAAGTCAATAAATCAGATTATAAAATTGTAACTTCAGCATAAAAAGTATCGCTCAAAAGCAAAACAAATAAATAAATGAATAAACAAATAAATGAAAAATTAAAAAATCACGAAACGTTATTATATATGAAGACGAAAAATTTCTTATTTACATAAATTCTAAAGGTAAATTCAAATTATCTTTCACTAGCAAACGAAAACATCACAGACGAAACGGTATCAAATACAAATAAGACAAAAAAATTCTTACCACGTATATCAATTTTGAGGGTACATTCCCAATAAAAAGCTGAGAAACTCGACATAAAATAATCTGCTGAAAGATTTGAGGTATATTTTGATTATTTGTAATGACAATTAAAACATACGACCTGTGACTGAGTTGATCCAACTTTTTCGCCAAACTTTCTCGAAAGCGTGCCCTGCCATCCATTTCGACTTTGTCTCAGCTGAGGACCTGAACAATTTAAGACAAAACCCATCAACACAAGCTGTAATTACGCGTGACTGGTCAAAAGCACTTCTCCCACTTTAGCACTAAGGTGGAAGTCGCCCATAACGGCTTTGTGTAAACCGAAACGACGAAGACTTCTTAAATTCCCAATAAAACAAGTTGTTGTTTCATCCACGATGTATTCAGCCATTAAGAATCCTTTTACGGGAATTAAACATTTACTGAAAATGCTTATACATACGTCAATTGAAAATAATGGAGCCAAAATATGTGATAAATGATTGGAATGTCGTATCGTTTAAGGAAACAACGACTTATCTTCTTATGCTTACTCAGGGGCTCTTTGTTTCCTCTTCTTTTATTCCCGATGTATTCAGCCATTAAGAATCCTTTACGGGAATTAAACATTTACTGAATATGCTTATACATACGTCAATTGAAAATAATGGAGCCAAAATATGGGATAAATGATTGGAATGTCGTATCGTTCAGGGAAACAACGCCTTACCTTCTTATGCTTACTCAGGGGCCCTTTGTTTCCTCAAAATACGACGCAAAGGAAGGGAGGATATCCGTTTGATCTTCCATCTTACTCCATAATTATCGCTCAAAATGTAATAGATTATATGCCAAATGAATAGAAAATTTGATTAAACTACATAGTAATAAACAGATTGTATATCTTTGATAGTTATTTGTGGAATCTGTTTTTACAAGATGTTCAAATTTTGTACATTGACCAAATTCAACTTTTAATTCCGTTTTTTATGGTACACTTAGTTGAAACTATTCAGGTTAGAAAGGAAACAAAAATCAACATATATATATATATATATATATATATATATATATATATATATATATATATATATATATTATATATATATATATATATATATGTGTGTGTGTGTGTGTGTGTGTGTGTGTGTGTGTGTGTGTGTGTGTGTGTGTGTGTGTGTGTGTGTGTGTGTGTGTGTGTACATACACACACGTTAGTATTTGACACCCCTACGTACCAGGGTCACTAAGTACTCTTTCATGACTGGGGACTATCTTCGCTTAAACAAGGATACTGTTCACTTTTAACTTCTACTGTCCTTCCTTTGCCAACGACATGCTCCTTACTCAGAAGCAGGATTCGAACCCACAACTGAGCAAATACGAGACCAGCACAGATCCGATTACGTCACTACCGCACGTGAAGCGAAGGGAGCAAGTCCAGATGTGTCGCTCCAGGGAAAGATGAACAATGCAGCTACATAACTTATGATGTTCTGTCAATAAGAGAGTTGTACCAGATAAGGAACGGTTAACATAATTGGAAATTATCATCTCGAGATGATGTGCGTTACACGATTCCAAAGGATATCAGAGAATACGTTATTCATACCTTCTGTCAAAGATCTAAAAAAAAAAAAAAAAAATCGACATTGGGACAATCGCATGCCAGACGATTCTGGGTCTCGGTCGAAAGAATCACCTTTCAGGCTTGAGTCCGCCATCAGTGAACATAAATTTGGCTCTTCCTTCAAAATCCCACCCGAAATTCTCGACTGGGGTAAAGACTTGCATCTTTGAGAGATCAGTTCTCTAGACTGACTTGTCCTATTGTCCCAGAAGAAGAATATCTCTTTCGTAAGTTCCTTCATCTAATCGATTCATTTTATTCTGAAGAGGCCAAGGAAGGCTTTCCTTGCCTCCGTTCATGCTGCAGCTCCTTACCGTTTGACGTTATTTATACGCAATAATGCCTTTCATCCTCACGGTCGTTTTGATTGCCGCAATGTCCTCTTGTGAAGTTTGTGTGCGTGTGTAAACGTGGAAAGACTAATCTTGTATCGACGCCTAATAATTACTTGAATATATTCCTCTACTGACTATTTTATGGGACATGCCGTGTGTGTGACTTCAGGAAAAGGCCAAAATGCTGTTGACAATATTAATTGAATTATGTGTGTGTGTGTGTGTGTGTGTGTGTGTGTGTGTGTGTGTGTGTGTGTGTGTGTGTGTGTGTGTGTGTGTGTGTGTGTGTGTGTGTGTGTGTGATTCACCACGGTCTTGGATCACGTGGTAGACTCGTGATCGATAGCTATCATCCTTGTAGATGAGAGCTCAGAGCTCATATATGAACCGATCTCTGCGTAATCTTGTGACCACACACACACACACACACACACACACACACACACACACACACACACACACACACACACACACACACACACACACACACACACACACACACACACGCACACGCGCGCGCGCACATAACTCGTTGCCCGGCAGCGTTCGATTGCCGGCTCGCAGTGCAGCGATGCTAAATTTTTAGTCATGGTCGAGACTCCAACTCGGATCGCCATATTAGTGGTCGAGAACAGTACCACTGCACCGTCGAGCCACTGTGTGTGTGTGTGTGTGTGTGTGTGTGTGTGTGTGTGTGTGTGTGTGTGTGTGTGTGTGTGTGTGTGTGTGTGTGTGTGTGTGTGTGTGTGTGTATGTATTTGTGTGTATGTCTGAATAATCTGCTTCATTTAAACATCACTGTATCTTTTGTAAAGTAGGGAATACTGAGAAAAGGAAGAAGAAGAAGAAGAAAAAGAAGAAGAAGAAGAAGAAGCAGAAGAAGAAAAGAAGAAGTAGAAGAAGTCGAAGAAGAAGAAGAACGCAAAGAAGAAGAAGAAGAAGAAGAAGAAGAAGAAGAAGAAGAAGAAGAAGAAGAAGAAGAAGAAGAAGAAGAAGAAGAAGAAGAAGAAGAAGAAGAAGAAGAGGAAGAAGAAGGAAAGAAGAAGAAAAGAAGAAGAAGAAACGAAGAAGAAGAAGAAGAAGAAGAAGAAGAAGAAGAAGAAGAAAAGAAGAAGAAGAAACGAAGAAGAAGAAAAGAAGAAGAAGAAACGAAGAAGAAGAAAAGAAGAAGAAGAAACGAAGAAGAAGAAGAAGAAGAAGAAGAAGAAGAAGAAGAAGAAGAAGAAGAAGAAGAAGAAGAAGAAGAAGAAGAAGAAGAAGAAGAAGAAGAAGAAAAGAAGAAGAAAGAAGAAAAAGACGAAGAAGGAAGAAGAGGAAGAAGAAGAAGAAGAAGAAGAAGTCGAAGAAGAAAAGAAGAAGAAGAGGAAGAAGAAGAAGAAGAAGAAGAAGAAGAAGAAGAAGAAGAAGAAGAAGAAGAAGAAGAAGAAGAAGAAGAAGAAGAAGAAGAAGAAGAAGAAGAAGAAGAAGAAGAAGAAGAAGAAGAAGAAGAACGCAAAGAAGAAGAAGAACGCGAAGAAGAAGAACGCGAAGAAGAAGAAGAACGCGAAGAAGAAGAAGAAGAAGAAGAAGAAGAAGAAGAAGAAGAAGAAGAAGAAGAAGAAGAAGAACGCAAAGAAGAAGAAGAAGAAGAAGAACGCAAAGAAGAAGAAGAAGAAGAACGCAAAGAAGAAGAAGAACGCAAAGAAGAAGAAGAAGAAGAAGAAGAAGAAGAAGAAGAAGAAGAAGAAGAAGAAGAAGAAGAAGAAGAAGAAGAAGAAGAAGAAGAAGAAGAAGAAGAAGAAGAAGAAGAAGAAGAAGAAGAAGAAGAAGAAGAAGAAGAAGAAGAAGAAGAAGAAGAAGAAGAAGAAGAAGAAGAAGAAGAAGAAGAAGAAGAACGCAAAGAAGAAGAAGAAGAAGAAGAAGAACGCAAAGAAGAAGAAGAAGAAGAACGCAAAGAAGAAGAACGCAAAGAAGAAGAAGAAGAAGAAGAAGAAGAAGAAGAAGAAGAAGAAGAAGAAGAAGAAGAAGAAGAAGAAGAAGAAGAAGAAGAAGAAGAAGAAGAAGAAGAAGAAGAAGAAGAAGAAGAAGAAAATCGAGTCCAGCCAAGCAGTAATGGTCGAAAGGAATGCAAAGATTAAGTCCAGTTGAGATTTGGTTAGTGTCAAGAGCTAAAACTGACTCTTCGTTTGGAAAATGTAGAGAAGGATTTAAGGCTCTGTGACCCGTAAGTCGGTTCAAATCCAGTTCAGAACACAAACTCGCAAAGACTCCTGTCTACTATGATTCTAAGTAGTACCCATGTAGAGCCATTTACCAAATACTTGATTGTTCTACATTGTAACTGTAAGTTCACTTTTGTCAGGAAGAAGTGTATCAATGCATATCTATCTATATATTTAATTACATGATAATATTTTGGTATAATGATCATCGGTATTGTGTGATAATTATTTTGAAAGAAGGATTTAATGGATAACGAAATTGGTTTTAATCTTCAGAGCAGTCGAGCTGGTCACATGTCCTCAAAAATTCTTCTGGGGGCGGGAATGATTCCCAAGAAAAAACGGTTCAGTTTCGAATGGAACTGGTTATAATTTGGGCCTTGCTTTACCCTCCAGGTTGATAGTTAATGAGGCTGGCCTGGCGTGGGCGCAGCGAGAACGGACAAAGCGCACTGATGCGAAACACAGCCTAACTGTTGAGGGCGAGCAACTTCCAAACCGAACAAGCGAAAGTGGATTCGAAAAAGGCGCGAAGAGGACCAAGAAAGACCAAATTCCACTTGGAGTTCGTGCGCGCGTGCGTGCGTGTTTCCATGGCTCGCGTTGACAACCTAAATGGAAACCATATAGAAAACGTTCATGTACGTCTTTAATGATTAATATCAGTCCAAAATGACTCTACCACAAGTAAAGTCATACATGAAGATACACCGAATGGTGTATAGAAGTGAGGCCTGGTTGATGAATACATGAGAAAAAAATTGGTAAGTGGAAATGGGGCGCTTCAATGTTATACAACGAATTACGAAATAATATGGAAATACAACAAAGGAATTCCAGTCTTTGTAAATGAAATGGAGTACAAATGGAACCGGGAGAAGGAGCAAAACAGGCCAGCCTGAGGTTGTCTGGTCATGGTATGAGAATGAATGGGAGCAAGTACCCTCAGGGGATGCATAAATCGGTGATGACGCGAATCAGAGTAAAGGAAAGACCGAGGAAAAGGTGGGCGGACGGATGGGGGTGAGTGAGGTCATATGATCTCACAGTCAGGATGTCGAACAAGCAAAAATGTGCGCGGGTGACAGAGTTGAGGAAGGATGTATAGACTCAGATGATAGATTTCACGAGAGTGGCTAGCCTGTGATGAAGTCAGGATGTCCAACAAGCAAAAATGTGCGTGGGTGACAGAGTTGGGAAAGGATGTATAGACTCAGATAATAGATTTCACGAGAGTGCCTAACCTGTGATGAACTGGCAGTATTGCTGGGAGGAAACGAGTTGTAATATTAACATCATTGAAAAAGGAAAGATGGAAAGGAACAACTGTAATGGGAATAGAAAATGGACTGTAAGATTTCCTCTCTTATCATCTCAGTGGTTGAGCACAAACATGTATATACAAAGTAGACCACTTGGAGAAAGAAACTAACGAAGCAGAGCGCTTTCGTATATTACATCTTTTTGCACTGGATATAATATACGAAAGCGCTCTGCTTCGTTAGTTTCATTTTCCAAGTGGTCTACTTTGCATAAATGAACACACGTACCCGTGTTCTTATTAGCATACATGTATATGTCTACTTATACGTTTATATATTGTTTTATAGGACAAACCCCTGGCGCAATTCTAGATTATAATGTCCATATGTTATGCTAAAATATTAGTTTTTTCATAGTTTTCACGTCATAGTAAACATGAAATTTTGTATGATTGACAATGACGTTGATATGAAAAATACATATTTTTGATGAGCATCTATTAACACTTACTTTATGTACAAGAGTTCAGCGTACAACAGATTAAGACAGGTCTAGACCCAAAATGATAAAAACCATGTATAACCGAGTAAAGAAAGGGGAATTTGGGTGAGGAAGGGGTTAAGGAGTGGGTAGAGAGGGGAAGGGAGTGGGTAGGGAGAGATTGGGTAATGTAGACTGGCTGATAGGTACTCCACAAATCTCACATTATTTCCATGGGTGGAAATGGACTCGTATCTTTATCTACAGCGTGGGAGGGTACGTCTTATTTATGTTTAAACTCACTGATCCATCTATGGAAAATGGAATTCACTGGATTGGGTGTTTACATGTTGTCAGTTTATTCTGAAATTATAACACACTTTTGTAGTATGTTAAACAATGCTGGATAGTAGAGTCTTGGCAAGAGAAGTTACGTGACAGCGTGGCATAACTACAACCAATTTTTCAACGAGAGGAGATTCTGGTCGCTTGAGTCAACTACTCCACATGAGAAATACTGCTGACTTTTGTAGCTACCCTCACCTCACCTCACCTCACCGGCCTACTCCATCAGTTGGGCCGGCCCGTGAATTCTACAAAATACGAAGCATCCAAGAATCCCTGAGATCAACAAATTACTCTTGTTTTTGTTAAAACGTTGGGAAATACGCGTCCTGGATGGCTGGAGCGTTTGCCTCTGCGACTCGGAAACTGTGCCGGCCACACACGTGCAGTTTAAACTGACAGTTACAACTGTTCAGTTATAGCTGTCAGTTGAAACTGCATGTTTGGGTATCTCAGTATCACTGAGATACCTACACAGGTGCAGTTTCGACTGACAGTTATAACTGAACAGTTATAACTGTCAGTTTAAACTGCTCGTGTGTGGCCGGCCTTACTATGACAGACCCTCATTCTACCAAAGATGTCCACCACAGATGACAGTTGATGCCACCAAACGGATGCAATGGATAAATATGAGCTTACTAAACGCATTCTAAGAATTTCATAGATCATCCTTTGAATAGGTTCCCTAAATTGTAACAGAGAGAACAATGTATAGATTTGTGAATAAACGATAACACGGAAACTCTACGGGCGTTTCACTTAAACTATTTTCATTAGCTCAACAAACAAATGTCACATGAGAACTAAAAAACTGATGTTTTCCCACTGCGGCTGAAAATTAACCGAAGAGATTATCCTCAGAAACTTCCTCTACAATATATGTTTTGTATATACAATACAGACCGGCACAAGGAATATAAGAAAAAATAATTTTGTGTTCTTTGTTCAGACACATTTTTCATAACACAGAGTTGATTAGTATCAACACTGGTTGCAAATTGCAAGGAAGATCTAAGATATTTCCTCCTGTGCCTGGTTCTCAAAAATAAATAAATGAATAAATAAATAAATAAAATAATGAGTAAATAGATAGATCAAATAAATTAAACAACAACAACAACAACAACAACAACAATAATAATAATAATAATAATAATAATAATAATAATAATAATAATAATAATAATAATAATAATAATAATAATAATAATAGTAATAATAATAATGATGATAATAATAATAAAAATGATTATAATAATCAATAATAATAATGATAATGATAGCAACAACAACCATGGAAGACCTAGTCTTTAATCTAAGACGAAAAAAAGAATTGTCAAGAGGGTTATCTAATCGAATACGTATAATTTCATCTAAACTATATATTTGATATGCCACTGGTTCGGAGAGTTTTGTTGAAATAAAAATTCCCCTAACATATTGTTTTGTGTTTAGTTACAATAAAATATACAAACTTTATTACCAGATGACGGAATTAGGTGGCAACAAACGTCCACTGATGGATATAATTTTCCAGTATCTGATGATATGATCACTGACAATTTCATTGACTTGAAGGGCTAATCTAAGCCCATGTTCATTCTAAAGTCTACACATTATTTGTAGCAAGACAAATGCCATCATAATATATATATATATATATATATATATATATATATATATATATATATATATATATATATATATATATATGTACAGTACATATCACGTTCCACCTGGGTGCCCTCGGCGGAACGACTGGGCCGTGAACTAAGTCGTTTCGTTTTGAAGGGTCAGGATGGCGTGTTGGTACGATCTTCGTCTTGTAAGACGCAAGCCGCTCAGGCGAGGGTTCGAATCCCAGCAGATGAGTTTATTTCCATATATATATATATGTATATATATGATGATGAACTCATCATCCTACACCTACGGAGCAAGAAGCGAGAAACCTGTGGTAAGGCAAACCCTGTCAGATTTGGTAAGCCGTTTTTTTTTTTTTTTTTTTTAGGCTGATGTTTGGGTTACTTCCCCGTCTGGCCAGGGCTGTCAAGATCCAACGCGACATACACCACAGTGGGTCCCGGGAATCGAACTCAAGACCACTTGCTCATGAGTTCAACACGGTATCAACTGGGCCACCGGGCGAGCCCTAAAGTTCGATAAAGTTCTGAAAAACTCAGAACGAAGGATCGGAATGGTTATGGGAAGATTTTGGTTTGCATCGAGACAGAAAAGGGTATATTAAAGAAATAACTCAGAAATAACCCAGAAACAGCCCCTTTTTCAGCGTAAGAATCCAATTTTAAACTATAAAATATTTATTGAAATAATAGTCACACTGACGTATTCATGTGCTTCCTACTATCTACAATACCTTAAGCTCTACTATGAAAAAGGTATATTGACGAGGTTCATACATAGTTAACATATATGTTTCAAAAGTGTTATCCCTATACTTCAGTATTACTTTACCCCCGTTCATTATATAATATTTAACTATACAAAAATCCTGTCCATTAATTCTCGCATATTTTCTTTATATTCTTTTAAGCATATCACTTCTTACGGGAGGGGAATACCACCGCTGTGGTCCTTTGTAGTTCCTGATGATAACATTAGAAACCACAACTTTTTATGTTTTTTTCATAAGAACATAAGAATGGAGGAGACTGCAAGAGACCATAAGGCCTACACTAGGCAGTTCCATGTCCATTACCACCTATCATCCCCATCCATAAAGCTCTCTAACCTTCTCTTAAAATAACCAATAGTTTAAGCGCTCATTTATTTGGTTACAAATTCTATTCCATTCGTTGACGATTTCATTCAGTTGAAGGTCTCAACTGAGGCCACATCCATGCTAGGATCTACAAAGCTGGTTGTATTCGGGGTTTAAACCGCTTGAACATCAGCGAAATTGCACATCAACTAAATCTCACCCAAACAACCAACAAACATCCTTCGACCTTATCAATACTGATGTTGACCCAACCCTCGGTCGTAGCAACAATCATCTATGGACTCCCTGTACATTATGTACTCAAAGTAGGGTCTACAACACTGGTTGTATGCGGGGATTACATTGCTCAAACATCAGCGAAATTATACACCAACTAAATCTCACATCCTTCGACCTTATCAACACTGATACTGCCCCAACTCTTGACCGCAGTAACAAACAATCATCTGTGGACTCCCTGTACATTAAGTACTCAAACTAGATTAATCATGAAATTAACATAAACTGTATATTGTCACTGTATCTCTGTATCGCTGTTAACTCAATAAGCCAATTATTATCATTATTATTACTATTTTTATTTAATTTTTTCCCCGAGTGACTTGCATGGTGGGTAATGACAATGATCTGGAAGCCGTGGGTCTTCCGCAAGAGAGACCTGGGGCAACGGATTGATTTTGTTTCTTTGTTTTGTGGTAATGATATGGAAAAAGGACGGACCAATTGGAACCAATTGGACCAAAAACGGTCAATGATTCCACAGAAATTGGTCTTCTTTCCATAAACCTATTTAGATAATCAATTTTAAGGTTATCTTATAGAAATGCATTTAGAATAACAAGGTTTGTCATTTTGCGCGGACGTATCAGCAAAGTAGGTCTACATTTGTTATTTAATAATTCTTAATCCAAGTATAATGGATGTAGTTTTCAAAATTTTGGGGTAGAATTTTGTTTTCGTATGATTGATTGTAAACGCAGATTATCAGGGATTTTTTAATCACTACCAGGCAGTTTAATAAGTATAAGTTGATCTAATTTTGATGTAAAATATGGCAACAATAATGACAAGTGCAGCCACGATGAAAATTTGACATTATTTATGACAGCATTCTGATTAATAAAAAAAAAAAAATAATAATTTCTTCTCACACGTGTGTGAGGGATGGCATGATCAAACAGAGAACAGTTTTAAGTAAAGGTGAATAAATGAATAAATAAATAGATAAATAAATAAATAAATAGATAAATAAATAAATAGATAAATAAAGAAATGAATAAATAGATAATAAATAAATAAATAAATAAATAAATGAATAAATAGATAATAAATAAATGAATAAATAATATTAATAATACGAGGAGCGCCTCATCACATCAACAACAACGACAATAACGACAAGAACGAGAGTAAGTTGCTCAACAAAGAAAACAAAAAGAAAAGGGTTGTCATGTCAAGCCTGCTATTGTAGCGGGACCGGCACGAACGAAAGATTCTGAAATTGGTCGAACCGAAACTAAACCCCGGGGGTTGAGGGAAGGGCGAACGTTCATGCCGATCGAAAATGACAGAAAAAAGTTAATGAGGGTGAGGAAAATAATCACAAAGGAATGAGAGAGAGAAAAAAGAAAAGTCGAGGAGGAAATGCTTGTCTTCTTGACTTCGCATTGGTGGAAAAGAGAAAATATTAAAATGGGTTTGAAGAAAAGAACAAATAACGACAGAATAAGAAAGATGATCACTCAAAAGTGGATTTGAAGAAAAGAACAAATAATGACAGAATAAGAAAGATGATCACTCAAAACAGCAAATGAAAGGTTAAATGAAACACGGGCAAGTAAAAAACATGTTAAAACATTTTACCAGAGGAAGTAATACCAAGTCAAGAACAAAGGAGGGACGTTTCAGACTTATCTGAAACATTTACTAATCCCGTCTAAAGGCAAAGATGAGAACCAAAAATATAATTATTAGAAAAAAATGCAAATGTGACCATAACGGTGAAGCAAACTTCAAAGAATAAAATGTTTTGAAGATCAAAAGACGACAAAAGCAAAGAACGTCATGGTCTGTCCACCACTTTAGACGGATGAGGTAAAAACATGCTCGATCCATCGTGGCGAATTATAAAAAAAAAAAAAAAAAAAAAAAAAAAAAAAAAAAAAAAAAAAAAAAAAAAAAAAAAAAAAAAAAAAGATAAATAGATCAATAAAAAGAAATAGACAACAAGAACAAATACATAAATCAACAAAGTAAATGAATAGATAATAAATATATATATAAGCAAAAAGAGAATTAAAAAAGTAGACAAATAAATGAACAAGGAAAAGGAAATAGACAACAAGAATAAATAAATAAATCCAGAAAGTAAATAGATAAAATGTTCTAAGCAAAAAGAGACTTAAAAGCAAATAAATAAAAAATAGATAAATAGATAAGTAAAAAGAAATAGACAACAAAAATAAATAAAGTAACTTAATAGATAAACCAGATTATAAGGAAAAAGATAGATAAATAATAAATAATTACAAAATAAATACGTAAATGTAATACATAATACATAATAAATAAATAAATAAATAAATAAATAAATGATAAAAAAATAAACAAATAAATAAATAAATACATAAAAATAAATAAATACAAAATATATGAATAAATAAATAAGTGAAAGGAAATAGACAATAAACAAAAATAAATAAAACAAAGTAAATGAAAAAATAAACAAAATATGCAAACAAAAAGTCACTTCAGTAATAAAAATACAAAATATATGAATAAATAAATAAAAGCAAATAAACAATAAATAATAATGATTAAATAAATCAACAAAGTAAATGAATAGATAGACAAGATACATAAGCAAAAGAGACTTAAAAAGTAAATAGATAATTACAAAATAATCAATAAATAAGTAATACCAAATATACAATAAACAAGAATAAATAGATATATCAACAAAGTAGATGAATGGATGAACAAAATATATAAGCAAAAAGAGACTTAATATATAAATAGATAGAAAACAGATGAAAAACGAATAAAATATAAATAGGCAAATGAATACGAATAAATAAATCAACAAAATAAATAAATAGATAATTAAGCTATGTTAGCAAAAAAAGGTAGAATGTTAATAACAATAATAATAACACTAATGATAGCGCATTTTGTAGAAACACTATATATGAAATAAATAGGTAAGAATAATAGATAAATGAAATATATAAATTAATTAATCAAATACATGAATAGAGAAATAAGATACACAAGAAAAAAAGTAGAATACCAACAACAATAATAACAATAATGATAGCGCATTTTTTGTAAAAATACTGACTCTTCAAATTCAACAAAATATATATGTCATTAACGCTTTCCCCAATATTTGGCTATAATCTGACTGCAGCTAAGCAATAATACATATTTTAGGATACCCATTGCAATCATTTCAACTTTTTTTTCTCAGTATACACTTTAAATGCCTTTAACCCAAAAAATTGACTTAGCCGAGTATTAATTTGGACATGGTAAACGATTATACATAAAAAGACAAGATCACCCTCTACCATATCTTCTTACTTTACATACACTTGGAGTATGATACATGGACTCGGAAATTTGCCTTACGAAGAGAGGCTTAGGCACCTAAACTTACACTCTCTGGAAAGACGTAGAGTGCGGGGTGATCTAATAGAAGTGTTCAAGTGGATCAAAGGCTATAACAAGGGTGAAGCAAACAAGGTCATCATAATAAAACAACAGGGCAGGACTCGCAGTAATGGGTATAAACTGGACAAATTTAGATTTAAGAAGGAAATAGGCAAGAATTGGTTTACTAATAGGGTGGTCGACGAATGGAATAAACTTAGTAACCATGTAGTAAGCGCTGAAACTATCAGTTGTTTTAAAAAACGATTAGACAACTTTATGGATGGGGATGACAGGTGGTGATGGATACGGAGCTGCCTAGTGTAGGCCTTATGGTCTCTTGCAGTCTCCTTTATTCTTATGTTCTTATGTTCTTAGTTCCTGTGTTCTTACTGATACTCAACCGTTCGAAATGATTAATATTCGATGACACTTTCGAAGGCACTTATAAACTTACGACGAGCCGCAGTAGCTAGAGAAATCGATTTAGAAAATCTAGTTTATGCACAACCTAGAGAAGTCGATTTAGAAAATCTAGTTTATTCACAACCTAGAGAAGTCGATTTAGAAAATCTAGTTTATTCACAACCTTCCCTGCAATCTTAATGATGTTCGGCGGAGCTGACAGAACGGAACCGTTTTTGGTCATCAGCTATCCGTTCTGTATAGCTCTGTATATCTTAGATAAGATTTAGGTATACTAGTTTATCTTGACACGGGGTTTTCTCCTGTTTATGATCCTGTGGAAGAGTAACAATACTCGTATACTATTTAAGTGTAGAGCAAAGTTGTACATAACATTTGAAGTATATATAGTGTAAGGTAGTCGAGAGATATTAGGAGGGGAGCAAATAGCAAACTAGACTGATTTTGTTTAGAAAAAGAATCGAAAACGGAGATTTCGGGAAGACAACTAAAGAAGAAATGAATGACGAAGTGTAAAAATACTTTGAGAGTAAAAGAGAACATTGAGACAAACGATAAAGATTGCTGAGTTCCCAAGAACACTTACAGTGGTATTCTTAAAAAAAAAAATCTTCCCTTATGTAAATCTTTCCTTATATAAATCTCATAAATCCATGGAAGGGAAAGTTTTTTTTCTTAAGAATGCCACCGTAAGAATCTTACGGTGGTATTCTTAAAAAAAAATATTTTCTTACATAAATCTTTCCTTATATAAATCTTATATAAATACTTGGAAGGGAAAGAATTTTTTTTAAGAATACCACTGTTAGCCTCTTGACAATCTATTGGTATCCACAGAGATGGACGAAAAAATCTGATGTATCAGACGGAAGCAGTGGTCTGGGACGGATTCGGTTAAAAGAGATTAGTTAAATCTGTTTCGTTGCAGAAAGTATGTTATAGACAGACATACACACTATACACGCACGCGCATGCACACACACACACACACACACACACACACACACACACACACACACACACACACACACACACACACACACACACACACACACACACACACACACACACACACACACACACACACACACACACACACACACACACACACACACACACACACACACACACACGACTCGATGGCGCAGTTGGTAGAGTTCCTGGCCGCCACTACGGTGGTCCGTGTTCGAATCCCGCCCAGGGCTGAAATAATTTCAGTATCGCTGAGCTGCGAGTTGTTACTCCAATTCTCGTGGCCAGGGAGTTGGGTGTGTGTGTGCGTGTGCATTACCCATAGATCGGTCATATATGAGTCTGAGCTCTCTTCCGGGAGGGAAATAGCTGTCGATCACGAGCCCAACACGTAATCATAGACCATGGTGAATCACACACACACACACACACACACACACACACACACACACACGTGAGTGTGTGTGTGTACATATATCAAAATATATATATAAAATCACTTGTATGGCGGAATGAAATGCCGATTTATATGATAGTGAAAAAAAATACATTTCCTATTCTGATCATTTTCTTGGCATTTTTTAAATCATCAGTCGCTTTTCCGTAAAAGAACTGGTCATTGTATGAACGAAAGTTAGCATATTTTATTTTTTACTACAAAAGCGTATCTATAAACTACCTCTATGCATTTACAGAAAGAATTGTACGATTTATATAAACATGTAGGCCTATAACCTCAAAGCTTTTACTTACAAGAAAATTTCCACAATAAAAAAAAATCGTGGGTTACGTCTGATTCCCCGCCAACGACAATGTGTCAACGTATCTTTGTTTTCACAATCAATGGAGTCAATAAAACACAATAAAATAAAAAACAAAATAGATGACCACGCCATTATTCTGACTCGAAAAGAAATCATAAATAACAGTCGAGATTTTGACATTCATTCATGACGGACTCACGCTACTAATCATAGAACTCCTTTTCTCAATCGAATCTAGAAGTCTTCCAATTGATTTCTAGATGACAGAAATGTCTATCAAAAAACGAACTTATCATAGGTAGTCATGCTGAAGTAGAACTTCCCACGGGTAGCCGGGAATTCCCTGAATGATGTTCAAGCAACGATTTATATAAGCTTACCACCTATTTAATTGTGGCATTATTTCTTCAAGTTTCAAAGAAGCACGTAGATAAATGAAACATGCAACCAAAGAATTACAATTCTATTGCCACGTGCACGACATCAAGTGAAATATATGAAATTTCATTTATATGTGAATGCTTTTTAACGAGAATTCGTCACGTCTTATGGGGATATGACTGGAACATGTTAAAGGGTCATTTTTGGCAAGAGAATGTGAGGAAAATATTGTGCAATATAACATTCATCTTTTCATATAACCTGGCGCATGCGCGCGCGCACACACACACACACACACACACACACACACACACACACACACACACACACACACACACACACACACACACACACACACACACACACACACACACACACACACACACACACACACACACACACACACGTACACAAATCGTGGCGTAGTTGGTAGAGTTCCCGGCTGCCACTACGGAGGTCCGGGTTCGAATCCCGCCCAAGGGTTGAAATAATTTTAGTATCGCTGCGCTGCGGGTTGTTACTCCAACTCTCGTGGGCGGGGAGTTGGGTGTGTGTGTGCGTGTAAGGTCACAACATTACCCATACATCGGTCATGAGCTCTGAGCTCTCTTCCGGGAGGGAAATAGCTGTCGATCACGAGTCCAACACGTGATCCAAAGACCATCACACACACACACACACACACACACACACACACACACACACACACACACACACACACACACACACACACACACACACACACACACACACACACACAAATCGTGGCGCAGTTGGTAGAGTTCCCGGCTGCCACTACGGAGGTCCGGGTTCGAATCCCGCCCTAGGTCTGAAATAATTTAAGTATCGCAGCTCTGCGGGTTGTTACTCCAACTCTCGTGGGCGGGGAGTTGGGTGTGTGTGTGCGTGTAAGGTCACAATATTACCCATACATCGGTCATGAGCTCTGAGCTCTCTTCCGGGAGGGAAATAGCTGTCGATCACGAGTCCAACATGTGATCCTAGACCGTGGTGAATCACACACACACACACACACACACACACACACACACACACACACACACACACACACACACACACACACACACACACACACACAAAACATTTATGTACATATATACACTATATTTCTATAGAGACATTACAATACATGTATCTCTGAATTGCTACAAAGAGTCCCATTCATACGAGGCCGATCATGTACTATTTATTGTAATTCTTACTTTTGTATTCCCTTTTTCACAACGGATACATCTTATTTAAAATTTCATGTACTTAGTAATAGTATCTTTAAATAGAATAATTATTTTCTAAATTAGGGTGTATCTTATTTCTAACTGATTAAATATCAATCGACCAGAAACCCGTAGTCCGTTTTCTTTCTGTTGGGTACAATATCTTTTTGGTATACTGGGCAATTTGTATTGTCTTTTGTTATTTGAATGGTTTTTGTTTATGTCTTATATATATTTTTCATCAGTCTTGCACCATAAATCTTATGATTATGGGTACCCATTACACAGTTTTAATCATTGGTGTAGTTTTGATCACTGTGGTTGAAATTCGGGTACTAAAAACAGTCGCGTTTGGTTTGGAGTGTGGCGATGAATATTTCGTCATCCCTCCTGACCTGGGTAAGCTTGATGGGAATAGCTTGTTTCGTTTCATAAGTGAAACTGTGCTCTGTATCTCTACTGTTCCTTCCGAGCCTCTAAACTCTCCTAAATTCTTGACCTTTTTTAAGACGTTTTTGTTATTTCGAATTTGTGAGACACATTTAGGTATTACTTGTAATTTAAAGAATTTTAAGTAGGGCATATTGTACATGTAATAGAATTTGTGTATCGTAGGATTCTTCGAGGCTTACAGTCGACAAATGAGTAAAGAAAGGCTTTCAAGTTTCAAGCTGCATGATGTAATATCTTTGATGGTTATGAAATATGCCTCCCGGTTCTCCAAAGGTAACTCACATCATTACAACACCTGAAAACTCTTTCAACCAAGGCATTTCTTGCCAATTATTGATCCCAAACAACTACTATTTGTCGTCGATATGACCAAGATCTATTGAGTACACCTCTGAGGTGAAGAGTTCATAACGATAATCCTATTTCGTGTTATCTCAGCAAAAACGTCAATCGTTTGTCAGGGCTTCGTACTTGTCACTGAGCTTCGAAAGTAATCTAGAGCTATTCTGATTTTGCTTTAACTTGAATCTTTCCGTTTCTAGAATCTATACGTACCCAAAAGGGATGGTTTCTAAAGAGCTACACGTTTTGTAGATGTATTCATTCACAATATTAAACCTTTTTGTACTTCGTGAGCTTCCATCTACATAGAAATATTCAGTGTTTGTCGAAAGCTTTGAATACGACGTCAATTGTGAAAAAAGTT
>NC_134792.1:56153539-56156039 GCF_046742065.1 Oratosquilla oratoria | reverse complement strand
AAATAAACTCATCTGCTGGGATTCGAACCTCCGCCAGAGCGGAATGCTTCATATAAAGCGAGGACTGTACCGCCTGTACTACACTACAGTCCTCGCTTTATATGAAGCATTCCGCTCTGGCGGGGGTTCGAATCCCAGCAGATGAGTTTATTTCCAATTGTCAAAATGACACATAGACATATATGTATATACATATATACACTTATATATAAACATATATATCTATACCGTATATATATATATATATCCATTTATTTATCTTTATCTATATATGTATTTATTTGTCGTATGATGTATTAATTGATTAATTTTTCATTATTTCTTACGCTAGACGTTTATAACACGAATGATATTACAAACTCGTAAAAGATCGTTTGCGTCATAAGTGAACAATCCAAAGATATACAGCCACCATCCTATCACCTAACACCCCCCTCAAAAAAAAAAAAAAAAAAAATCTGAAGAGATCTTCAGACTCTATAGTACTCAAAATTGGGTTCCAGTGAATCTGTACGTAGTTCTTATTGTCGATGTCGTTTTGGTTCTTGGTGAGAGGCAACGATCACTCATCTGATGGACACAACCTCGAGTTGGCATCGGATCTTCGACCGTTGTTGCAATGAGAACATATCCAGGAAACACTGAGAACGACAAATGAACTTTTTCATGCATAGAGACTCCGTTTCGGCGCCAATCACCAGTGCTTCTATACCAATGTCTCCTAACCTCTCTTTCAGGGGACCCCAATAGGGTCCTCATGATAAGACCACAACCCCACTAATGTATTCGTATATGTGCTGTTACATATGACTTAGTTGTTCACTGTAAGAAGTAGTGGACAAGTATAATGAATATATGTGTAAGAAAGGTAATGTAAGGTTGTGAAAGACAAATTTAACATCATCAGGGTTATTGTATTGAATTCATATAATTTTGAAAAAAAAAAAAATATATATATATATATATACATACTTACGAGACAGCACTCCAGCCAAGAGTTAGAGGCAAGGTTGGTACCATAAAAGATGGCAAACAGAAATTAAAAGTAACCATAATTTATGGAGTTAAGATTAACCTACAACCATTACGGAATGACCCGTGACTCTGGTCCGTAGGGGGTGTTTAACAGAGTTCGTAAGATACTGACTGAGCAAAAAATGTCGACTTCCTGATTCAAAGAGGCCTTGAAGTTGCACTGGGAGTCGTGGGAGTGATATTGCTATGTAGCCACAACGAGTTCTTCAGTGTTGAAACATTTCTTCCTTGGAAGGTCGAGGTGGGAGTGAGGGAGTGAGGGAGTGAGGGAGTATAGGCGTATTTACCTTGTTGTGTCTTACGGGAAGGGGAGCTATGCTCGTGGTGTCCCGTGTGTATGTGTGAGTTCATGTGTGCGGAAGAAGGGGAGGAAGGGATAGGAGGGGGAGGGGGAGGGGGAGGGGGAGGTGAAGGTTGGGGGTACCTAATAGATTTATTATTATTTTAGTTTTCTCCAAACTGCTAACTTGTATAGGATTTGCATTACTTTGAATATTTACAAAGGATTACAAAGGCGGAGCATGCCGACAGGAGACCTTTTGGTCCATATCTAGGTCGGATGCAAAAAAAAGAAAAAAAAATCATAATAATGATAAATAAAAATTAATAACAACTATAACAGTGTAAATAATAAATAAAATACATAAATAAATGCATAGGTATAGTTGAATAATAAACAAACAGGATAGTAAATAATAATAAATTGACATATAACTAATAATAAATGAGAATCAAGCAAAAATAATAAACAGACAAATTATAACAAAACAGATAAACAAATAATATAAAATAAATGATAATCATTACAGCATCTTGCTTACGTGTTTATTCTAGGTTTTTCCAAATCATCTAATTCAGTTACCGGAAATCATTCGCTCATTGAATATCTAGAACAACCCAATTAATCTGAATTTCACTTCTTACAACATTTCTAGGTGTCATTATTCGATAATATTTGGATTCGCCATATATTCATGGTACACACGATTTGGCAGTACTGTCTTGTATATAACAAAATCAGAAAATATTTATTCATTAAACGAATATCCAAAGCTTAGTTCAACACAATATTTTCCACATTTTCGTTCCATAAATGTCAGTGTTGTAAACCTTGAAATAAAGAATCAAATTATTGTCTAAATCACCTGAATTGATTCAAAGAAATATTTGTGTGTGTGTGTGTGTGTGTGTGTGTGTGTGTGTGTGTGTGTGTGTGTGTGTGTGTGTGTGTGTGTGTGTGTGTGTGTGTGTTGTTACAAGAATCGGTGTATCCGTATCTAAAACTGTATTTCTTAGTAGAGTTAAAAGAATAAATTCTTTCCATTTTTCTTTTTCGTTCCACACAGGAAAGCCTTTTGTCTCGATTATGCAAATTCCTGTGTGCATGCATGTGTGCGTGCATGTGTGTGTGTGTGTGTGTGTGTGTGTGTGTGTGTGTGTGTGTGTGTGTGTGTGTGTGTGTTGG
>NC_134792.1:56141039-56148539 GCF_046742065.1 Oratosquilla oratoria | reverse complement strand
CAACTCCACATAAAACGCCACACATTCATTGACCAGCAAGCAACACTTTCCACATCGTCTCGGGTCGTCGGGTGTAAGGCGGTTGACGTTGCTAGCAAGATGTATTCGCGTACCCTTTCGTCGTGGTTGATAGTTTATGCTGGTCTTTAGGCACTTCCAGGCAACTTTATGCAGGTATAGGAAATAGTAGTTGGACGCACGCTAACTTGACCTTTTTTTTTTTTTTTTTTTTTTTTTTTTTTTTTTTTTTTTTTTTAAAGATGGTGTCACACTGTCCGGATACGCCGTTACGGCTTGTTGATGGCTATAGCAAATTCTCCTTAACAAGTCATCAGACTCGAAAGGTTAAGATAATATTTTACCCAGAGGTGAATTGGTGGTCGTTACAAAAACGCGAGTCTGTCGTCAGTTGACTTTACTAAACTAATCGAGCTTTCCCACACTCTCGCCGGATCCGACGCGGTCGCATGGTGTGTGACACCCCCATAAACAAAATCGTCAGGCGGCAGTCGGAACAGGTGTTTATGTTTTCAGTGGCACTATGAGACCGTACGCAGTTGCAAAGACTTATAATTTATGCATCCTGCGGGCAGATGGGAGGGCACGAGGCTTACATAAAAGATGACACGAACGTGAGACAAAACAGGTTTTATATCATCGAATTAGAAAGACATAATGTGGTTGTCAAAACACGAGAGGAATATATTTCAACGTGAGAGTTTATGGATCATGTTGTGAGGAACGCCGACAGGAAATATTTTACTTCTTAACGAAGTATCAAGTAGTAAAATTGATAACGATATAACATCAGTGAATGAACAAATAAAAGCAAAATAGAAAGCAAATAAAACCAAACAAATTGAATGACTGATAGATACTATAGGATATTGCTTAGGTATTTATTCAAGCTAGATATCAAAACTGCCTTCTTATTCCATATGGGTTCAGTTTAATCATTAGTCCCTAGCCTGAGGCAATGTCAAAGGCTTTTTCGAAATCCATATATTAATACATACACGTTGTTTCTATTGTTGTATGACTTTTGGAAAACTTGCGCATTAGTGTACAATACAAAAATTGTAAGTTATTGTACACTGTACTAAAAATTGTAAATTATTGTACAACAAAACGGAGCCCACCTCCAAGGAGGGAACGCGGTCCTATTCTTACTATGTATACCGCCAGCTTCACCCCAGAGTCGGATTCCTCTGAAGAAGCATAGAGCGAAACCGGTCAGGAATAAAATCAGAAACTCGGAACTAGACCCGTGACTTTTTTTTCCACCTTCATCATATTATATATATATATATATATGTATATATATATATATATATATATGTATATATATGTACATATATATATATATATATATATATATATAATTTCCATTATTTTGGTACGTCCATGGTCACGACTGGGTTCTCGAAAATAATTTGTATTGAGATAAGAATTATATTTTCCCCCTTCATTATTCTTAGATGCCACCTGTCAGGCTGAGGTGTTTTATTAACGTTGAGCCTCTCTGCGCATGCTCAAATGATTTATTTATTTATATTTCAGAAGTAAATCTCCAGTCAATGTATCACGTGATTCAGATTATACTTCACATTAAGGTGTTTCGTTTACAAACATGGGGATGGAATGTCTGTTGAAGATATCACACGCACTTTCATTTCAATATTCGAGCTGACAGTTAGCAGACACCCGGCAAGCTTTCATCTCCAGTGTATTTGTGAAATTGTTTATTTTTTCTTAAAACTGTTGTGATTATTACAATGACTTACTGAATATACAAACACGAGACTTATTAACAATTGTAGGATCAAACTTAACAACCAAATGTAAGACGGTTCGAGTCCGCTAGGGTCAACGAGTGATGGCAGTAAGGGAATACGATTTTAAATCCCCGAATTCGGACAAAAGTAATCTTGTTTAATCACTTCACAGAGTCAGATGTTACGTGTGAAACATTACGTTCAAACTATTGATAAATCTTTAAAGATAATTTCTATCTCCATTAAGATCAAAATACCAAATCTATAGCATCTGAAAGTTTACAAACCACCAGAAGGTCCACATAATGTGGAATAAAAATCAGGTTTGGTGGATCACCGCTGCGATTTTTTTTTTTTTTTTCTAAAATCAATATTGACATTTTGGTTAAGAATGTGGGGACGGTATTAGCATGAAAGGTGTAAAGATAAAGCTGGACATAATTTCACCTACACCCATGACTCAATAATGTACACACACACACACACACACACACACACACACACACACACACACACACACACACACACACACACGCACACACACACACACTTACGTAAGCTCACGCCCAACGTGTCATTCGCCTCTGTATCGATCCCATTTGGTGTCTAGCGATTACCAAACACTATGCTTCTATTGCAAAGCCAAAGGTTACACATTCTTTGCCATGAGTACATAACTCCAACGTCACTTCCACTTAATATATATATATATATACATACATATATATTTACATATATATACATATATGTATGTATACATTTTTATCAGCCACAATACACTTTAATTCTAAGCCATCAACATCGAGAGCGACTCGGGGAGGCCAACATACAGAAACTGAATCGTGGTATGGCCAAGGACTCGAACCTGGGCTAGCACGTGACAAGTGTTAGGGACTTAACCGATTGCGCCATCAAGAGAGATAGAAGATGAGCGCAATTTTTGTAATGTATTTGTATGCTCGAGTTACATACAAGTACACGAAATTTTACGTTCGACCCATCTCCACTATGATAGTACAATTGGTAAGTATACGAACGTGGGAAATTATACATATATATATATATATATATATATATATATATATATATGTGTGTGTGTGTGTGTGTGTGTGTGTTTGTGTGTGTGTGTATATGTCTGTCACTCAGCGTATCTAGCAAATCTTTTGCCGTTTATAAGATGAAAATAATATTCGAAAACCTTTCCCTTCCCAAATCATGTCTCTGAAAATCCTCTCGATGCAAGCTGTAAACAAATCAGGTAAAATGAAATCATCTTGCTGTCCTCTTTTCTTGATTTCGATACTTTTCTTTACTTCTTTGTTGTCGAGTTAAGAGTACTTTTGACGTAACTGTTCTTTAACTTTGTGTTTGTTTGGACTCTGTTTGCATGACGAGTTAGCATTGCCATTTGCTCTACTTAGTCAAAAACCTTCTTGTAATTAATAAAAGCTATGTAATATGTATCATGTATGACATGGTGTATAGTATGTACTGTATACCACGTGACACATGATGACATATGACGTATGACATCACATATGATATATATCGCTAAATGCATGACGAGTAACATAGACGTATGCCAAATAACGCATGACTTATGACGTATAACATATGACGTATAATATATGACGTATGCTGAATGACGTAAGACGTATGACTTATAACATGGCATATAACTCATGACGTATGAGTCATAACGTATGACGTATAGGGCGACGTAGGTCGCATCTCGTATCGCGCACGGATTGACGTATAGCGTATCTCCTATGACGTATGATACATGACGTATGAAACATGACACACGGTGCTTGGCGTATGACGTATAACGTATAACATATGACCTAGGACATTAGGACTTTGGGCTTTGGACTTTAGGACTTAAGGACTTTAGGACTTTAGGATTTTGGGCCTTGGGCTTTGGACTTTGGACTTAGAACTCAGGACTTAGGAATGAGGAATTAGGACATTGAATTTTGGACCTCGGACTTTGGTAACTGGACTTTGGACTTTAGACTTAGGACTTAAGACTGGAATTAAGACTTAGAGTTAAGGACTTAAGACTTGGTCGTATGACGCATGATGTAACGGATGACGTATATGATATAACTGTGACGTATCTCGCACCACATATTACATATCTTGTAGTACTAAGAGGATTAAATGAAAGAAGCATATGATGTGGAGGATGAGAAAGAGGAGGAAGAGGAAGGGGAGGAGGAGGCGGAAGAGGATGAGGTGGAAGAGGAGGATGAGGAGGGAGAGGAGCAGGAGGGAGAGGAGTAGAAGGGAGAGGAGGAGGAGGGAGAGGAGGAGGAGTAAGAGGAGGATGAGGAAGAGGGGGAGTAATAGGAAGAAAAGGAGGAGGAGAAGGAGGAGGAGGAGTAACAGGAGGATGAAAAAGAATAGGAGAAATAGGAAGAGGAGGAGGAGGAGGAGGAGAAAAAAGAGGAGGAGGAAGAAGAGAAGTGGTAGTGAGAGGTGTAGATACGAGGAAAGGGAGAGTGCAGGAGGAGGAGAGGAGGGGAGGAGAGAAGGAGGGGAAAGGAGAAGGAGGGGAGAGGAGGAGGAGGGGAGAGGAGGAGGAGGGGAGAGGAGGAGGAGAGGAGAGGAGAGGAGGAGGAGAGGAGAGGAGGAGGAGGTGAGGAGGAAGTGAGGCTGACGGCTTGACCTTCAGTGAGCGTAGATCCCAAATTACTAAAGCTGTGTTACAGATGATGGCTTCCATTAAGTGGAACACACAAAACAACGAGAAGAGACTTCTGTAAATCAAACCGCGTTATGCGTTTGTCAGTCTTTATATTTTGTGTTGTAGATTTTCGTTATGGGTGCGGTGTCTTCTGGATGCATCTGCTACATAGTGTGAAGTCAAGTATTATTAAAAGTTGTGTGATGATCAGTAAAACGACGATAAAAGTCTTCTGTAAATCAAACTACGTTATGCGTTTGTCAGTCTTTAGATTTTGTGACGTAGATTTTTGTTCTGGGTGCGGTGTCTTCTGGATGCATCTGCTACATAGTGGGAAGTCAAGTATTATTAAAAGTTGTGCGTTGATCATTGTTGTGATGTCTCTTTTTTACATAATACAACGATGCAACAGAATGATAATAACAAATGTAGGCGAAACCAGAGAAAGAAACACTAATTAAGAAAACGAGACCAATAATATGCTGCTCAGAACTTAGGTTAGTCAGATATGGTGCCGTTTGATTTGCGCTACGTCAGGTACCGTGCTGCATTGCAATGAAACGCATTTCCAATACCTCCCCCACGCGTGAAGCTTTATCATTCGATTAGTATATTTGGTTAAATTGGCACACAAAACCACTCTTAGTCATGCGACTTTTGAATGTAAATATTTGACCCAGGGCGGTGGGCGAGATGCAGGGATGACCCGTCATCCAGGAGGTGCCAAGATAAGAGGGAGGGAAGAGGGTGGAGGGGAGTGGAGTGTGATAGAGATGGAATGGGTGGAAGTGGTTTTATGCCTTTGTTTTTTGGCTACTTCCCTTATAAAGAGGAAAAAGCCTTTGGTATATGTATGTATGTATGTATGTATGTATGTATGTATGTATGAAGAGGAATTAAATTGTAGTGTATCGCTGTAGGGCCGACCTATCCGAAGAGAGAGGGAGAGGGAAGAGGGGTGGGTGATACAGATTGTGCGTCTCAACACGTCTTGGTAAGGTTATATATAGGGTACTGAGTACACATGAAATGTCAAGCGCGTTGGAATGGTTGTGATTGTGAATGCAGCCTGAAGTTAGTATAATCAGTTTAGGCCATACTTGCACCGAAATTCGGTACTGGTATCCTGCTATTTTGATGTTTGCAATTGTAAAGAAAAAAAATTGAACCCAGCGGATTGAAACAAATATCTCACGTGTATTAAGGAAGAAATTTACCCTATGGGTCATGCTGGCTCCTCTAATGATATTTACATAATTCTATTCATTACAAGAATTCTATGAGAACAATTATACTGCAAACACATCACGTATTCATCATCGAATGTTATGTTTGCATAGTACGTACAATCACTGACACAGAACATTGGTCGATATTGTATATTGCTCTTGACGAAGTGTCAACATGAGTGGAGATTTATCTGTAAGGAATTGATGTGACATCTTAATCTGGTGGTAGAGTATAGTCATGTCTCGTTCATCTATGAATACATACATACATATACCAAAGGCTTTTTCCCCCTTACACGGGGGGTAGCCAAAAAGAAAAAGGCATAGAAACCACTCCCACCCATTCCATTTCCTATATATTCCACTCCCATCCACCCTCCTCCCTCCCTCTTATCTTGGCACCTCCTGGATGACGGGTCATCCCTGCATCCTGTCCACTACCCTGGGTCAGAAGCAGTGTCGCAAGACGCAGCACATCCACAGCAAGGCCGCTTCATAAATTCGGCGACTCCCCCTCTCCGTGTTCCCGTATGAATACAAGAACACTTATTTTTTCTCTGTGTAATTACAATGGCTAGGATGGCAAAAATAAAGACAAAATAAAATTAAATGGAAAACAAAACCTTTCTCATAGTGAAATATGTAACACCAACTTTTCTGTATTCCCCTGAAGATTTGAATAACACGAAAGCGCTTGGGATTTATTGTTTCCTTCCGATTTCCGTAGTGGTTACCAGCAATATATATACATATATCTATATATATAGATATATATATATATATATATATATATATATATATATATATATATATGTGTGTGTGTGTGTGTGTGTGTGTGTGTGTGTGTGTGTGTGTGTGTGTGTGTGTGTGTGTGTGTGTGTGTGTGTGTGTGTGTGTGTGGTAAACACAGGAGTCTTGGTCTGACTTTATTCCTGACTAGTTTAGCAGGTATGCTTTTTCATTCCTTTGAAAAAGCATAACTGCGAAACTAGTCAGGAATAAACTCAGACTAAGACTCCTGTGTTTCCTATTCCACTTATGTCAACCTGTCAGAATGTCTCAATATATATATATATATATATAGTGTGTGTGTGTGTATATATATGTGTGTGTGTGTATATATGTATATGTATATATACATATATATATATATATATATACATGTATATATACATATTTATATATGTGTGTGTGTGTGTATATATATATATATATATATATATGTTTATATACATATATATACATATATATATATATATATATATATATATATATATATATATATATATATATATATATATATATATATATATATATATATATGAAAATCCCACTGTCAGAGAAAGTGGAATTTTTTCATCTTACCTATGTGTCACGACATTGTCCCCCTCTGATATACAGTATATATATATATACACATATATACAGGGAACTAGGTCTAGGCTAGATACTAATGGTCATCTTGCTGAAGAATGAACATAAACATACATCTATCCCGACGGATTAAGTCACGCTGATAAACAAAGACATGAAGGTTGGCCTGGCCAGGGATCCCGGACGGAAATACATCCCATGAGATCGATAAGGTGAATTTCATTAGGACCATAAGCCTTCTTAGCGTGAAGGCTGTACGGGAGCCAAAAAATCACGGAGGGTTAAAGGCATACGGGAATCTTAGGATCCAGAGGAAGAGGAAATAAGTCTGGGCTCATTTGAGGAAATGTTTCAGTTGTTTGAAGTCACGGGACAGTAACGTACTTAGTATTTGGTCAGCAATAAGTTTTTGGTTCTATCCTTAGGGATGATA
>NC_134792.1:56131039-56136039 GCF_046742065.1 Oratosquilla oratoria | reverse complement strand
ATTCAATACATATACATATACAATAGATTCAATAGATACATGCGTAGAGTGTGTTTGTTAATGATTCAATAGATACATGGTTTCAATAGATTCAATACATATACATATACAATAGATACAATAGATTCAATAGATACATACGTCACGTTCTGTAGATGAATGAATGCAGGAAATCACCGTATAATGAATCGGTGGGAACTAACCACCCCCTGCTATTGGACCCTACGGCATGTGAACTGTGCCTCACTTCACTGCGTTTCGCTCACTCGGTGTGGCGAAGGGCAGGCCATCTCTCTTCTTCAATAAGCTGAGATGGGAGTGGTGTGAGTAGGTTATACGCTTTGATTTGGCTTCTTGCTTTTTTTATATAGACATTTTCAAACGTTTTTGAAATATTGTCAAACGTTTTTGAAATATTAAATAGTAATATAACATTATTTCAAGTTTTACGTTTTTTCTATTGAAAGTAACAAAAATTGTCTTAGGCAGTCAGCGATGACTGAAGAACAGGAGTGAAACTTGTGGTGATTATAATAGGAGTAAATCAAAGCCAATTATTATCTCTCTCAATGTGAAAAAAAATAGCTCAAACTGAAAAATATTTTGAATTCAGTCTTGACACCGAGTGCCAGCCTCCCAAGGATGCCCCTCTGGGTTTTGATGTTTGCCCTGCAGGACCATCGCACCGGTCTCGTAGTATTTAGAAATGTCATAGAACAATAATCACTGGAAACTACAAATCATGTGGCACCAATACTACACAATAATGTATTCTAGAATTTTATTTATTGTTAGTATTCTGCCAAAGATAACCAGCAACTTTTTTCTTGTTCTAGAATGAAGGTCGTGTGTTTATTCACAACTACATAACTTAGAAAATACTTTCATTGATAAAATACATGTCATGTTGAATTATGCGTAGGTGTATTAATCTTCTCGAAAAACAAAATAAAATATAAACATGATCAACCAAGATTTTAATATCTAAAGGTACCAAGTAGATGAATATATGACGAAGAAAAGCGAATATGGTGTGCCATCCACAACACTAGGAAAAATGCACGCGGCCAGATTCTTCTTTTCTTATCTATCCTTCAGTGTTTTCTTCTAAGTTCTTCCAGTCTTGGCATATTGTACCTCTCTATCATTTCACCATCAGCATCTTTCAATCATTTCCTTGGAACCTTTTTGCTGTCCTTCCCTCATCCATACTTGAAGTATGCCCAAATCACGTCAACTGTGGCTTGCCAATTCTCCTTCATACAGTCAATCATTTCCTTGTTCTTCCTCTATGCCGTCCTTCCTTCATCCATCCTTGCAGTATGCCCAAGTCACGTCAACTGTGGCTTGCCAATTCTCCTCCATTCAATCATTTCCTTTGTCTTCCTCTATGCTGTCCTTCCCTCATCCATCCATTCAGTTCCCAAAATAAGCTCAATCGCGGCTTGCCAATTCTTCTCCATACAGTCACGAGCAAAATATACTTAGTACATACATGCATATACCAAAGGCTTTTCCCCCCCTTACAAGGGAGGTAGCCAAAAAGAACTTAGTACTACAGAATAATACATATGGTGATCCCTGCCGGAGACCAGTTTTTGAAATGCTTGGAGTAACAGTCCAAATGCCCAATCATGTGTGATACATAACACCTTAATCGCATACTCATCTCTTCATTTGTGTCATTCTGATTAAATACTTAGCTCCTTTAAGCGATTTACACAATCGAACTGGTCCTAGGCAGGGGACTTTATTCAATCGAGGGAAGAAATGGAACTTGCTCAAACGGCGGAGGCACATACAACATCAACCATGCCAACTCGTCTCACTAAACTGAAGACATTAAAACTAAAACCATATATTATGATTCCACCAGCAGTAACTCGGTACTTGTCTCCACAGAGTCCGTCGCAAAGGTACATGATACACAATATCTCATATTATGTAACGCTGTTGTTCATCGTGAGAAGGTGCAGACATTTTGAAGTTTTATTCAAAGATCTCATATTATGTAACACTGTTGTTAATCGTGAGAAGGTGCAGATATTTTGAAGTTTTATTCAAAGATCTCATATTATGTAACACTGTTGTTAATCGTGAGAAGGTGCAGATATTTTAAAGTTTTATCAAAAAATCTCGTATTATGTAACACTGTTGTTAATCGTAAGAGGGTGCGGATATTTTAAAGTTTTATTAAAAAATCTCGTATTATGTAACACTGTTGTTGATTGTGAGATATTTTGAAGATTCATTCGAAGATAACAAAGTTGATAAAATATACAAACTCGTGGCCCACAGTATTGAGAGATGAAAATACCCGTTATCCCTTTACTAATGTCACCTTTTTACGTATTTCTTCTCGTTAATGTCTGACGATTTGATTCAGCTTTAGGTATGCTGTGCTATAAGGCGTCTATTCCAAACTCAAAAGAAAAATCCTGATTACTTTGGGCCTTTACTATACCCTTCTTTCTTCTATCCTTCTTGGAACTTTCTGTTACCACATACGGTAACTGATCCAAACAGAAACTAACTCTTAGCTAGATTATGTCGCTAGACAGCGTCACATAAATAAGAGTAATGTGTTGGAACTGAGCTTACAGAGACTCTTCCGAAGATGTACACAGAAGTCTTTCCCCTAAGGTCGAGAACAGTTTTCCTCTTTGGCGTGATGATGTCCCCCAAGGATAGAAACGCTGGTTAACGACGACGAATTTCAATACACTGTAGACCCATTGTCCTCCCAATCCTTAAAAAAAAAAAAAAACAAGACATCTATACAGATTTTGTTCTGGAAGACCCCAAAACGATTTGATTAAGTTTAGGATAAGATCAAGTCTTGACAAGTTTAACGTATTAATGGGCTTATCTATAAGATATACAAGTAATTCTTATAAGCATAGCCAATGAAGCTAGTTAAAAAGTTATTTTGAATGGTATAAAGCGTTTACCATGGCTGGCTAAAGAATATAAGTATGACCCTTAGAGGATTTGTTTACTAATAACTAAATAATTTTGAATGGTATAAAGCGTTCAGCATGACTGGCTAAAGCATATAAGTACGACCCTTAGAGGAATTGTCTACTGATAACTAAATTATTTTGACTGATATAAAGCGTTCAGCATGACTGGCTAAAGCATATAAGAGGAATTGAGGAATTAGGAGGAATTGAGGAATTGAGGAATTGAGGAATAAGAGGAATTGAGGAATGACTGGCTAAAGCATATAAGTACGACCCTTAGAGGAATTGTTTACTAATAACTAAATTATTTTGAATGGTATAAAGCGTTCAACATGGCTGGCTAAAGAATATAAGTACGACCTTAAGAGGAATTGTCTAGTATCAGATAGAATAATGTGATGATAATTAAAATCGTAATGAAATGAAATGATACAGTGATGATGAAAGGAGCGCAGAGAAGTGAGTCGAGGAAATTGTGAAAATATTTATAAATAAATGAATTAATCTGCTGATAGATAGATAAAGATATAAATAGATAAATAGATAAACAAAATAATAAATAGATATTATAAATACAGTAAATAAATGAATATATATATATAAATGAGTAGGTAGATAAACATGTAGAAAAAATAAATAAATGAGTTTATAAATATAATGGGTAAATAAGTACGTAAACATATAAATAGATGAATAGATGAATATAAATATGAATAAGCAAATGATCCAATAAATAAATAGAAAAAAAATGAAAAAACATAAGTAAATATAAATAAGTAAATAATATAATGAATAAAGAGATAAATAAACAAATAAATAAATGAATAAATATATACATTAATGATTAAATAAACAGATGAATCAATAAACAACTTGCTGAATAAATAAATTAAAAGAAAGATAAATAAATGAATCAATAAGTGAGTAAATGAATGAATAAATAAATAATCAAATAAAAAAGTAAATAATTGACCAAACAAATGAACGAATAAATAAAAACAAACGAAAATATAAAAAAAAGTCTCAATAAATACATAAACAATTGGACCGATTAATCAGAAAGCATTACTGCATATTACTTCCGTGTTTAATTGAACACTGGATTCTGGAAACGCGTCTACCTCTCTGGAAGAATTATCGAAAACATTTATTTTCTTCCTGATGAAACTTACTCGTACGTCCTCATAGCCTGGAGCCTTCGTTTCTCGTCTAATTTTGTTCAGTGGAAAAGAATATTAGCAATATCCTACTACGTTTTTGAGACCACGTGAAGAGTGAATCTTTGCTACTTGTGTGAATTCAGAGATTATGAATGTTGTCAAGGTTACAAGCAATACTTCAGTAATACTCCTATAAATCCAATACATTCAAGTATTAATGTTTCGTTAGTGATGCGCAGCTGTTCTAACTTCAGGTATAAGTACACGTGGAAGAGGTGAATTATAAGGTTGGAATGATTTAGGCGTGGGAGTAGAAAAGTAATATAATATAATATATATATATATATATATATATATATATATATATATATATATATATATATATATATATTATTTGGATGATGGAGAACATAAACACAGGGGAAGGCTCGGAACCCTAAACACTCTAACGTTTCGTTCGCGTAGAACTTCTTCAGAGAGTGTATGTAGAACTGCAATTGAAATTTATGTACTAAATCTAATTATCTTTTCGGACACTTGGGAAAGGTCGTTTTTCTGGCGTGCTTTAGAATTAAAATACTAGTTTCTTTAGCTAAATTGATAAACCCTCCTCGATGATTCGATGAATTATTAGTTGAAATATATGCTGATTCAACAATTCTTCTAGTGAATTTATCAAAACCTTTATGTAGCACTTCAGCTTCTCTCCAGTTTGGTAAATGATCGAATTTTTCCGCATGAACTACTAAAGATTAAATATGTAGACGACGTCCTCGCAATCATCCCCGAAAACACCAATGTAAATAATAAAGTGAGAATGCTTAACGCGGTCAACAGCGATATTCAGTTCACCGTAGAAGAGGAACAAAACGGACAA
>NC_134792.1:56123539-56126039 GCF_046742065.1 Oratosquilla oratoria | reverse complement strand
TCCGTCATACAACGGAAAAATAAGTAGAAATAAATAAATGGATAGATAGACTAGTTAATTGCTTAGTAAATAAGTAAATGAATAGATAAGTAGATAAATGAATACACCAAATAATAAGCAAAATAGATAAAAATGAAAACATTCATAACTAGGTGGCATATTCTATTAGTTTTTATAAGTTTTACGATGACAACATTTCAGGGGGATTTTCGTGACACCCTTACGGACCAGAGGTACTTGGCGTTCTTTTATGGTTGGAGACTAACCTTTAGTCTGAAAGAAAAAAGAAAAAAGAAAAGAAAATACTGGTCAGTATTAATGGCTACTTGAAGTATCTATCCTTTGCTCAACTATCCTTGATCACTTCTGTGATTCATCTATTTGGTATAATGTTTTTCACAACGATAGAAGCGCTGGTTATTGCTGATTAAATACTGAATTCTGATTGGGTATTCGAACAGTCGTAAAGGAAATTTGGAGTTTATTTATCTAGTGTACTACATTTTACCCACCACTGGGGTGTGGGATCTAAATGATTCAACTTCGTCAGATACTATCACATGATAAATTTTCTTCTAATATTTTTTAAGGCATTAAAAAAATGCTTACGATGGAGCCAAGAGAAGAGGAATAATGGCAGACGATGATAAATTTCCAACCCCAACTAAGGAATTATAAAGGAAGAAGAGAAGAATTGGTGATTACAGGAACAAAAATTAGACACTGCGTCTGGAATATGAGTGAGTACTAGTCCTCTGAACTTATTGCAAATGATTGGTGATGTTTTCACGTTACGCTTTATCTTTGTTCATTACACCTCGACGACTTTTTTTAATATAAATTTCATTCTGGTTCAAGTCGGCTCATTTCTTTCCATTCTTTAGTTTTAGATGTTAAAGGTTGAAGTAGGAAATAGGTAGAAATTGATTTACTAACGGAGTGGTTAACGAATGGAATAGACGAATTAAAAATGCACTAATCGATGAAACAATAGTTTGTTTTAGGAGAAAATTGTATATGTTTATTGATAGGAATGAGGGGTGGTAACTGACATGAAACTGGCCTTATGTTCTTTTGCATTCTTCTCAATTCTTATGAGAGGGGGGTCGCCGATTTAATGAAGCGGCCTTGCTGTGGATGTGCTGTGTCGGTCGCCGATTTAATGAAGCGGCCTTGCTGTGGATGTGCTGTGTCGGTTACCGATTTAATGAAGCGGCCTTGCTGTGGATGTGCTGTGTCTTGCGACACTGCTTTCTGACCCAGGGCAGTGGACAAGGTGCAGGGATGACCCGTCATCCAGGAGGTGCTAAGATGAGAGGGAGGGTGGAGGGGTGTGGAGTGTATTCAGGGATGGAATGGGTGGGAATGATTTTATGCCTTTTCCTTTTTGGCTACCTCCCTTGTAAGGGGGAAAAAGCCTTGGTATATGTATGTATGTATGTACCTTGTCTCACTACCTTCCCCATGATTAACAAAGTGCTATAGCCTTAATTAGGATAAAAAGTGTGAATTAGCCCCCTGAAATTGTTGGGTTAGCCAGTATACTAACTGATGAACTAGCTTAGCTAAATACAGTGATGGCATTTGCATGATTTGTCTAAGTGTCAATATCCACCTAGATTATGTATCATTTACTTTTAGTTGATCATATTTCCTCCTATTATTCAATTTTATTATTTTCTCCATTATAAATTCTATTCTATTTTCAAGCCTGCTTTCACTTGTCAACCAATCAACTGTCTTCTTCTCCTCGTGTATTCTATTTTGAAAGTCCGATGCCTTAATTCTCACAATAGATTGCACCATTTTCGTATTTGTTACTTAATAAATGTAAAAGAAAATGTTTCAAAAGGATGAAAGACCAAAACGTTACCTGGTCTTCAATCTTTTGATGAAACGATAGCGGACTGCTGGAGGGCAGATATTCAATACAATGATATAAATTATTTTTGCTATTTAAGCAAACTGCGTGGGAATATTCTATTTCTCTGTAATTCATATGCAGTGAATTCCAAGGTGTTATAAAAATTGAAACACAAAACAGTATGTGTGTATATATATATAAATATATATATATATATATATATATATATATATATTATATATATATATTTATATATAGTCGGCGCCAAAAGTATTGACGCAAAAAACCGTGCGCCAATGCCCATGACAAATTATCAAGGACCCCCTGTAACCACCTAAAGGAAACGACAAAGGTTTTTTCGTGAGAGCATGAGGTAGAGTGAATGGATATTAAGTACCATAGAAAGGAAGATCTCCTTTGCTTGTCGTGTTTCTTGGTGAATGGGTTTGTTTTATCTTTTATTTTGTTTTATTTATTAATTTGTTTATTTGTTTTTACGCGACCCACGTGTTTTTTCCCTTTGTTATATATATATATATATATATATATATATATATATATATATATATATATATATATATATATATATATATATATATATATATATATATATATATATATATTGTGTGTGCATTG
>NC_134792.1:56096039-56118539 GCF_046742065.1 Oratosquilla oratoria | reverse complement strand
CCTGTGTCGCCTGTGTCTCCGGTGTCGCCTGCGTCTCCTGTGTCGCCTGCGTCTCCGGTGTCGCCTGCGTCTCCTGTGTCGCCTGCGTCTCCGGTGTCGCCTGCGTCGCCTGTGTCACCTGCGTCTCCTGTGTGGCCTGCGTCTCCTGTGTCGCCTGTGTCTCCTGTGTCGCCTGCGTCTCCTGTGTCGCCTGCGTCTCCTGTGTCGCCTGCGTCTCCTGTGTCGCCTGCGTCTCCTGTGTCGCCTGCGTCTCCTGTGTCGCCTGCGTCTCCTGTGTCGCCTGCGTCTCCTGTGTCGCCTGCGTCTCCTGTGTCGCCTGCGTCTCCTGTGTCGCCTGCGTCTCCTGTGTCGCCTGCGTCGCCTGTGTCGCCTGCGTCACCTGTGTCGCCTGCGTCTCACTTTACTCTTTGGCTAAGGATGTAAGATGTCACGACTAATGATAATTCTGGGTTAAATATACTTATCTAACCTTTTAATCAAAGTTTCTCTCGGTATATAGCTTAAAGGAATTAAGTGAAGAAGGTTTTGATTTACTTAATGTATTTCCGAGATAAACTCATACAATTGTTAGGTTTGATGTAAAAATCCATCGGGTACTTGTACTACGTCATCATTTCTATTTATGTAATATTTGAGTATTCGTAAGTGCATCACAGGCAACTTAAATGTTAGTTTATTTTAATGTGATTTTAAGGTCTGATGATTAACACTGCATGTAATGCTTAAAGATGGGACACAATGTGGTCGTTCATTTTAACTTGACAAAAACTTGAAAAATATCTTAAATATGAAGAAATCGTCACTAGTAAAATTAACTTTAAAACGAGAAAGAAATCATGAATCAAAAAGAAAATACTGAGGTTAAAAGAACTACACATGCTCATCAAAATTAGTATAAAAAAATCTTTGCTAAATCTCGTGGAATAAGTATACTCTCACATTTAAACCATTTGAGTTGAAAAATGCTGATAAGTCCCCATTTGAGCTTTTCAATGTCTTTTGCACTTTGAATACTTTTTTTTTTGGGGGGGGAGGGGGGTTACTTGGAAAGTACTTCCCAGAACCAAATCTTCTGCAAATTCTCATTCTTCGAAATTTGTTATATGTTTTGTTGTTGTTGTATTTTTGTTGTATTTGTTGTATTTTTGTTGTAATTTGTTGTATTTTTGTTGTAATTTGTATATATTTGCACACTCGTTTTGAAGCTCTGTGCGATCGCAAATCACACTCATCAGTCCTAAGCTATCAATAATGTTTTTTTCTATTTAACCAGAAAACAAGTATCAATTAATCCACTCACAAGAACACTCTGACTCACCTGTTTTTGTTACCATCAGATAATTTTATTCAGTTGATAGTAAACCCCTTCATTCATCCAGGGGATTAAAAGTCACTTGATAGTTTAGGAAAGGACAAAAAGTGTTAAGTGTGGAGGGTTAGGAGGATATGGAAAGAGAGAAGGAATCATCTTCAGGGAGACAATACAGGAAGTGAAACGAGAGATAGAGAGAGAGAGAGAGAGAGAGAGAGAGAGAGAGAGAGAGAGAGAGAGAGAGAGAGAGAGAGAGAAGAGAGAGAGAGAGAGAGAGAGAGAGAGAGAGAGAGAGAGAGAGAGAGAGAGAGAGAGAGAGAGAGAGAGAGGAGAGAGAGAGAGAGAGAGAGAGAGAGAGAGAGAGAGAGAGAGAGAGAGAGAGAGAGAGAGAGAGAGAGAGAGAGAGAGAGAGAGAGAGAGAGATAGAGAGAGAAGTGACCAGGGAGGTCATACCAAAAAGAAACAAAGAAAAGAAACAAGGAAGTAAGATGAGGAGATAGAATTAAAGGAACGTGCAAATCAAAGAGAAACAGAAAGAGAGGAGTGGAGAGGAGAGGCTGGAATACAACAAAGAGAGAGAGAAGTGGCAAGGAGTAGGAGGAGGAGGAGGAGGACGAGGAGGAGGAGGAGGAGGAGGAGGAGGAGGAGGAGGAGGAGGAGGAGGAGGAGGAGGAGGAGACGGGAGTGAAAGACGATGTGGATGTGAGTGAGGTAAGACGACAGGGAAGGAAGGAGGAGGGGGAGGTGGAGGAGTGAATAAAGAAAGCCTGGAGGGTTGGGAGAAGAATGGGGCATGTAGAAAAGAAGAGAGAGGAAGAAGAAGAGAAGGAGCAGGAAGAAAAAGACGAGGAACAAGAGGAGAAGGAAGACGGAGAGGAAGAGAACGAGGAAGAGAGAGAGGAAGGGAACGAGGAAGGAAGAGAGAGAGGAAGAAGAAGAGCAGGAAGAAAAAGACGAAGAACAAGAGGAAAAGAAAGACGGAGAGGAAGGGGAGAAAGAGGAAGAGAGAGAAGAAGAGGAAGAGGAAGAGGAGGAGCAGGAAGAAAAAGACGAGGAACAAGAGGCGAAGAAAGACGGAGAAGAGAACGAGGAAGAGAGAGAGAGGAAGAGGAAGAGCAGGAGGAACAAGACAAGGAACAAAAGTAAGAGGAAGACGGGGAGGAAAATAAAGAGGAGGAGGAAGAGGAAGAGAAAGAGAAAAAATTATGGGGAAGAGGAAGAGGAAGTGAAGGAAGAGCAGGAAGAAGAAGAAGAAGAAGAAGGGAAACTGGAACAAAGGAGAAGATTAGAAGAAGAGCAGAAGATTAGAAAAGGTAGAGGGAATGGAAAGGAAAGGAGGATATTACGAAAGAAGAAAAGGAGGAAGAAAAGGAGGAAGAAAAGGAGGAAGAGTAGAAGAAAAAAGAGAGGGAAAGAGGAAAAATGAGAGGAAGAGGAGGAAGATCAGAAAAGAGGGGAAGGGAAAGAGGAAGAATTGGAGGAAGGGGAAGAAGAGAGAGGAAGGTAGTGAGGAAGAATTGGAGGAAGGGAAAGAATAGAGGGGAAAGGGAAAAGGAATAATTTGAGCAAGGGGAAGAAGAGAGAGGAAGGGAAAGAAGAATAATTGGAGGGGAAGATGAAGGGGAAGGGAAAGAGGAAGAACTGGAGAAAGGGGAAGAGGAAGGGGAAGATTATTTCCTGGACGAGAAGTAGGGAAAGAGGAAGAACTGGAGGAAGGGTAAGAAGTTAGGGGAATGGAATGGGGAAGAATTGGTGAGGAAGGGGAAGAGGAAGGGGAAGGGAAAGAGGAAGGGGAAGGGAAAAAGGAAGAATTGGAGGAAGGGGAAGGGGAAGGGGAAGGGAAAGAGGAAGAATTGAAGGAAGGGGAAGGGGAAGTGAATGATGAAGAATTGGAGGAAGGGGAAGAGGAGAGGGGAAGGGAAAGAGGAAGAATTGGAGGAAGGGGAAGAAGAGAGGGGAAGGGAAAGAGGAAGAATTGGAGGAAGGGGAAGAGGAAGGGGAAGGGAAAGAGGAATAATTGAAGGAAGGGGAAGAAGAGAGGGGAAGGAGAAGAGGAAGAATTGAAGGAAGGGGAACAAGAGAGAGGAAGGGAATGAGGAAGAATTAGAGGAAGGAGAAGAGGAGAGGGAAAGGGAATGAGGAAGAACTGGAGCAAGGGGAAGAAGAGAGGGGAAGGGAATGAGGAAGAATTGGAGGAAGGGGAAGAAGAGAGGGGAATGGAAAGAGGAAGAATTGAAGGAAGGGGAAGAGGAAGAACTGGAGGAAGAGGAAGAAGAGGGAGGAAGGGAAAGAGGAAGAAGAGGGAGGAAGGGGAAGGGAATGAGGAAGAATTGGAGGAAGGGGAAGAGGAAGGGGAAGATTATTTCCTGGACGAGGAGTAGGGGGGGAGGGAGTGCTGTAATTATGCTCTGATTAAATTGCCGCCCCATCTTGCCCGCAAATTTCACCCTGATGAGGCTTTCTTCGCCTCCTCCTCCTCTTCCTCCTCCTCCTCCTCCTTTGCTTCCTTTTCTTCCTTCACGTCTTTCCTTTCTTTGGGCCTCCAGTGGATGACCTTTTTCCTCTCAAAACTTTGGTAATGTCCTTTTTTGTCCTTTTTGTCTTTCTTTTTTTTTTTTTTTTTTTTTACTTGAAACTCTTCATGCAGTCCTCTCATCTCAGGATTCACCTTGCAAGCACACAGAAAACACGGACGCACGCACGCCCAAGCGCACATTCTCTCTTCCTCTCTCTCCCTCTCTCTTCCTTCCTCTATCTCTCCATACCTCTCTCTCTCACCTCTCTTTCTTTCTCTTTATCTCTCTTTTTCATACTCTTTATCTCTCTCTCTCTCTCTCTCTCTCTCTTACACACACAAACATACACACACACACACACACACACACACACACACACACACACACACACACACACACACACACACACACACACACACACACACACACATATACAGACTTACTTTTAATATAAAGAAATAGCTTTGAGACAAAAAATATCACAGTTTACTCAAGAAACAAATGCAGACGAAATGAAACAGCCAATAGAAGATATAGGAATGATCAAACCTGAATACAGAAAGAAAATAAACGATAAGGAAGGAAAAAGAAAGATAAAGATGAGAATATGCATTGCCAGCAAAGACGAAGAAGATAGCAGTGTAGACGAAGATGAAAAGAACTGGACGGAGGAAACAGACAAAGAAGTACAATGAAGTAGACAAGGAAGATAATAATTACTAATGAGCTAATAATAATCAGATAATTGTTCTAGATTAAAAGACAGTAGACATATATTTAAAAAAATCCGATAATGATAATTGTTTAATATGAAGAAATAGCAAATTGTAAGTAAACAAGAAATATCGAATAGGAGTATACACAATTCACTAAGTTTAAAACTAGGTCTATTACAAATAAAATAAAATAATCTCAACGGAAGAAAAATAGAAAATGCAATATTTTTCAAAGAGCAAAGAAATAACAAAGAAAAATAAATATCATCTTTACAGTGTAAAAAATGTAAACATATTGAACTTCTACCATTAAGAAAAAAACAAAAAACAAAACAGAAATAGCAGTTCACTCAACATAATGCACTCAAATGTAGATTGGCTTGGCAATAAAACATCACGGACTGCATAATGTAATAAAAAGAAAACGAACCTAGCATGTTACATATAACTAGGACTAAGCTGGATTACGAGTGACTAAGTACCAAGCCAAATATGGATGGATGTCACATAGACAAAAGGAAAATAGTCAGTAAAGACGAAAGAGGGGTTTTTACATACCAAAACAGAACAGGAGTTCCCCACAGAATAATTTTAACTACAGAAATACAGCTAGGAAAGAAACGTATTACTAAATATTACATTATACGTACTTTTATACACAAAAGTATAGAAGAAAAATTGGAAAAATAACCAAATATGACATCAATATTGTGTCAGAGAAAAAAATAATTAAATCAAAGCCTGGTAATTCTACATTTTATTTGTAAATAAATAAAAGCCTGACAACTCTACATTTTATTTGTAAATAATAAAAAAAAGCCTGATAATTCTACATTTTATTTGTAAATAATTGAATAAAAGCATGATAATTCTACATTTTATTTGTAAATAATTAAATAAAAGCTTCATGATTCTACATTTTATTTGTAAATAATTAAATAAAAGCCTCATAATTCTACATTTTATTTGTAAACAATTAAATAAAAGCCTGATAATTCTACATTTTATCTGTAAATCATTAAATAAAAGCCTGACAGTTCTACATTTTATTTGTAAATCATTAAATAAAAGCCTGATAGTTCTACATTTTATCTGTAAATAATTAAATAAAAGCCTGATAATCCTACATTTTATTTGTAAAAACATGGAATAGAGGAGATACGAAGAGAAGATAAGAATTGAAATTGAAGAGAGATCTATTCAACTTCATAACCCAAAAGTCTACTTTACTAGAATGTAAGTGTTACCTAGTATACGTTGGTGATGGCAAATCATCAAAATTAGATCTATTCATAAGAACAAGCAATGAAAAAGCAAACTCCCAATAAAAAACGGCAATCCACAAATATGATCAGGCACCACTGACTTTCAAAATTCTTCTATATTATTATATAGTGAGCATATAGAAAGACACCAACGTGTAGGCTAGATTGCAATCGAAGAAACTAGCATGAGTTGAATTGTAAATAAAAAAGTAAACTAGAAAGAATTAAAATAAGCTGAAAGCATAGACATGATCAAAGTCCTGGAAATGTGCACTGAAAAAATATATACAAGATAATAATAAGAGTGTAACAGCAATGATGAGACAGCTGATATGGCAGCAACAGCAATAATAACAATGATAATAATAATAGTAATAATGATAATGATAATCAATAATAATAACAATAACAATAACAATAACAATGATAATAATGATAATAATGATAAAATAATAATAGAATGATGATAATGATAATAATAATAATGATAATAATAATAATAATAATGATAATAATAATTATTATAATAATGATAAAAGATAAGATTGTCGTCTAAGTCTTCTTCTTCCTCTTCTTCTTGTATATACTTTACCGGCTTTTCTATCCTCGTGGGCAATCTCTGCCCATTCTCATGACTGAGCTTTTATTTCATTTCTTGGTTGGATCAGTGGTTCTTACCCTAGGGTACCTATACCCCCCCAGGGTTACGAAACCTTGAACCCTGGGGGAGTACGAGACATGATAGCCCCAGTGGCAATGGTATTGTATATTTACAATGAGAAAGCAAAGCAAGGTTCGTATCTCTAATCCTTTTCATATGTTTGCATTGTATTTGTATTGGATGGGGGTACGAGACATGATAGCCATTGCATGTCACTGTATATTTACAATGAGAAAACAAAGCATTGGACTAAAGACATCACAACGTCACTGCAAAACTCACCTAGGACCTAAAAGGTGTGTTCTCGAGGGGAGTACCTTAGTGTACCTCAGAGAATCACGTTGTAGAGGAATTCGTAAAGAAAGGAAGAAAAACTTTCTATAAGTTTCATTGCCCAATACGGAAAATACAACTGAAGGAAAATAACACAACTATATGAATTAGAAAAGAGGAATGATAGGAGGCAACGGGTCTATTGACTAAAATTGTGACTATTTATACGTAACAAAGACTGATGAAAGTTGGGAGAAAGCGAAGAAAGAAGATGAGGTTGAAACCCATCCATAAATCTATCTAACCTTCTCTCAAAACAGCCGATTATTTCAGTGATCACTAAATGGTTACCAAGTCTATTCCATTCCCTGACTATTCTGTTGGTAAACCAATTCTTGCCTATTTCCTTCTTAAATCTAAAATTCTCCAATTTGAATTCATTATTGCGAGTCATTCCCTATTGTCTTAATATGATGATCTTGTCTGCATCTCCCTTGTTAAAGCCCTAGATCCACTTGAACACCTCTATTTTATCACCCCGCACTCTACGTCTTTCTAGAGTGTAAATCAAGGTGCCTAAGTCTGTCATTGTAAGATAGATTTCTAAGCCCATGCATCATTTTGGTCATTCTCCTCTGCACTGATTCTAGTGAATTTATATCCACTCTATAGGACGGAGACCGAAACAGCACTGCATAGTCAAGGACGTTTGACATTCTGACTATGGGCTCATTCTCCCTCGCTCTCTCTCCCGGCTCCAATTATTCATGCATGCCCCAAGACTCTGAGATTATCTACTTATATTCATTCACATAACATGACCAAGCCATGACAGGTGAACCAGCTCTACTCTTTCTTCCAGTGTCTGTACACGAGTTCATTAAGAAAAACATCATTCGTTATGTTACATATTTCTCTAATCTGTCTTTAACATACACAACTTGTCGGAGAGCTCGCCTAATACGGGGATTGGATGAAAATGAGACTATATCTTCCAATGTTACGTGAAGGGTGGTCGGGGACTAGTACAGTCCTTTTGAGCCATCCCATGTAGCATGGTCGCTAGCGTCTTGGCCTCGTGATTATCGACGCACGGGCCAGGGTTCGAATCCCATGGCAGAGCTTCTAAAAATGTTCACATTTCTCTAAATATAAAACTAAAACGACTTATTTCTGTTGTGCCCATACCAGTTCAGGCTTTCTTTCGTTTTATAATCACCCTAGCGTCATTCCCGTACACAACAGGCGGCGTTTTGATCTTCTATACCTCTAAAGACACCACCTACTTCTTTTATCCTCGTTCTTTGGCCAATCTCTGATTAAAGATTCTCACATGCATATCCGTTTCCGAATATGTATAACATTCTTTCAACTCTGTTTCTTTCTATGTAACAATATATCAAATCTGTACCCTCCAATCGTGAATATAACCAGTACTTTACTATTTTATTTATTAAAAAATTACTATATCTTTTATTTGCTATCTGTTATTTGTTATGCTTTTTAGAAAATTTCTTCTAATTTTCAACTTTTTTGTCGACCTAAACATACCAGATTTATTCATCAATTTACTCATCAACTTCAAACTCTCCTCCTGTCTTTGCTAGTTTATCAGCGTGTTTGTCATCATTCATCTATATAAACACAAGCACGTGCATATGCATATTTACTTAAGATTACATAAACACGCATAGAAACATGTGATAGTTAAGCGTAAATAAATTCACAGTTCTGCCTTATGCAAAACTGCCAGTTCATCTTTTGCAATTATTTCTGTTATGCTTATTGAGCAATAAAAGAAGATAAGGGGGCGGATGAAGAGAATAGGGAGAGGGGGAAGAGAGATTCCCCGTAAGGAGATGGAAGCTAAAGAATGAATTAATGATGATAGTGATAATAATAAAAGATCCAGATCGTTCCTTTTTTATACGATCAGCGTGGTACAAAGGCAGCGTCCTTGCTTTGTGCTAAGTAGTCGCACAACGGAGGGTTTGAGGTCCACTGGCAGAACTTGTTGATATGATAAAAAAAAAAAAAAAAAATGAAAGGCATATTGAGACGGCAGTGACCCTTAGTCTCCAACTGCCCTGGATCTCTGCTCTCTCTCTCTCTCTCTCTCTCTCTCTCTCTCTCTCAAAAATAAATAAATAGATAAATAGATAAATAAATAAAAATAAAAATAAACAAATAAATAAACAAATAAATAGATAAATATATAAATAAATAAGTAAATAAATAATAAAGAAAATTAAAAGTAAAATAAACAATAAATAAACAAATAAAATGAATAAAGAAACAAATAAATAAAAATATATGTATTAAATAAAAAGACAAAAATATAAATAAATAAAATCAATAAATAATAATAATAGAAAAAATAGAATATATATATATATATATATATATATAATATATATATATATATCCATGTATATATATATATATATATATATATATATATATATATATATAATAAAAACAAATAGATAACTGAAAAATGAATAAAGATAAAATTAAATAATAAAACAAATATATAAATAAATAAAACTAATGAATACTGATAATAATAGAATGATATAAGATAAAATAAATAAGATAAAAAAATAAAATAAAATGAAACAAAGGAAGGCTAATGGGGACAGGATGGGAGGGAAAATTTGCTGAAGGCCAGAACGTCGTAGTGGTCAATAAGGGGGGAAACGCGATAAGAATAGGACCTTATAAAAAAAACTGAGTGGGAGAGGAGGGACGTTAATGGAGATTAAGAAACACTAGTACTACATTCATCTCCCATAAAAAAAGTTTATCTAACCACCCCACCCCCCTAAAAAATAAAATAAAAAAATAAATAATTTGTGCTTGGAGGGGAGGGAAGTTAGTGGAGATTAAGAAACACTGGTGCTACAGTCATCTAAAAAAAAAAAAAAAAAAACTACCTGTGTTATGTTGATCTCATCCCCTCCACCCCACCCCACCCCCTAAAAAATAAAACAGTAAATAAATAATTTGTGTTTGGAGGGGAAGGGAAGTTAAAGGATATTAAGAAAGACTGGTGCTACATTTCTCCCATCACAAAAAAAAAAAAAAAAAAAAAAAAAAAAACTATGTTAATCTCCCCTCCACCCCACCCACCCCCAAAAAATAAAATAATATATAAATATTTGGTGTTTCTCTTGTTGATCTAATCTGACATAACTGTTGGTCGTATGGTGAATGAACTATATCAAATCCTCTTTGAGGTTATTGCAAGTAATACTTTGCAGGTAAATATCAACATAATCATCATGTAAGCGACATACTGTTGTGGCTTTCAGATATTGTTTTTCTAACAGTCGACCACATTATGGACACAAAAGTCTGAGTTTCGTATTCCATTGTATTCCGTTGCAGATAAAGACGACAATAAGGGATTGAGCTTATTTCTAAGAAGAAAAAAAAAAAAAAAAAAAAAAAGGCCCCGCCTTTGGAGTCTATTAAAAAGACAATAAATAAATAAATAAGTTAATAAAATAAAATAAAATAAAATGAAATAAAATAAAACAAAATAAGATAAAATAAGAATAAAGAATAAAATAAAATCCTGATAATAATATTGAAAAAAAAGGAAAAAAAATACATACCCGGAAACTAGACCGAATTGCGTAAAAAACAATAATAAACAGATAAAATAAAATAAATAAACAAATAATAAATAAATAAATGAATAAAATAAATAAATAAAATAAATAAATAAAAAAAATTAATAAATATAGGTGTACACACCTGGAGGTTAGTCTGTTTAGATTATGTATACAAATTAAGCCCCGCCCACTGGTCATAGTTTAACGCCTGATTGATGATTGATCCATGATTGATGACTGATCCCTGATTGATAACTAGTTATACATTTCAACTTTATCCTGGATCGCGGATTCTAAGGCTTTGTTTGAATATCTAGAAAGGATTTAGATAATTATTTGGGCCCAGGTTAGAGTCCTGTTTTCCATCATTTGCTCGAAAACCTAGAACCAATTATCGTCGATTTTTTTTTTTTTTTTTTTTTTTTTTTTTTTTTTTTTTTTTTTTTTTTTTTTTTTTTTTTTTTTTTTTTTTTTTTTTTTTTTGTCGTTCGACAATTTCCTTCTTTGTCCTACGTCACTCGCTCAGCTAAGTTTATGTTATTGAATGTCAACCAAAACTAAAATAAAAAAACTAAAAACTAAAAAAACAACTAAACTACAACTAAAAAAACTAAAACTAAACAACTAAAACTAAAAATCTAAAACTAAGAAACTAACACAAAAAACTGAAACTAAAAAAATAAAAAAGCTAAATCTAAAAAACTAAAACTGAAAAACTAAAACAAACTAAAATAATAAAATAAAAATAGAAAAACTAACACAAAAAACTAAAAAAAAAAAACTAAAACTAAAAGAAAAAACAAAAAACAAAAAACAAAAGATGAAATGAAATGAAATAAAGTAAAATAAAATAAAATAAAATAAAATAAAATAAAATAAAATAAAATAAAATAAAATAAAATAAAATAAAATAAAATAAAATAAAATAAAATAAAATAAAATAAAAAGTGTGGTATCAACATTGAGGTTTATTCTTTCGTTGTCCTCCACTCTATCGTATTGCGTTTTACAAAATGGTCTAACTTGATTATTCTTTTAATTCTATTTTACCTTTATTATATTCTACTCCATTTCATTTTTTCCTGTTCACGGAGACCACACAGTGATAATTAAAAATAAAGCTAAGAATAAAAGAAATTGAGAAATCTTATATTACATTCATACACGAAACACCATGAAGGTACTAGATTATCTTTAATCTAATCATGTACTCTTTAACTCAGTACACAAACCAGCCAATTGCGTGTGGACAAAGCCAATTTGTGAAAGAGATAGCCAATCACTGAGTACTTCCGATTTTTTATCAATATTTCCTTAGATCTCGCCGGCTGATGGCTATAGAGCGTCGCTGCTTGCGGCGTAGGTCAAGGTGATGACGGTTCGAACACGGCCGCCAGCGAGTTAGACCAAGGGCATGGTTTATTAAGTTACGCGCTACAAAGTCCTATGTAAGGGGCACCGTACTAGCCTCCTGATAGGGGAAATTTGCGACGTTAAACCGAATCACCAGAAGAGTTTATAGGTACTAGGAAGAATATGAAATAAAAAAAGAAAAAGTAATTATTATTATTATTATTAATCATATTATTATCATTATTATTGATGATGATGATGATGATGATGATGATGATGATGATGATGATGATGATGATGGTGATGGTGATGATGGTGATGGTGATGGTGAAGAAGGTGAAGAATGAAAAGAAAAAGAAGAAAAAGAAAAAGAAGAAGAAGAAGAAGAAGAAGGTGGAAGATGAAGAGGAAGAAGAAGAAGAAGAAGAAGAAGAAGAAGAAGAAGAAGAAGAAGAAGAAGAAGAAAGAACAAGAAGAAGAAGAAGAAGAAGAAGAAGAAGAAGAAGAAGAAGAAGAAGAAGAAGAAGAAGAAGAAGAAGAAGAAGAAGAAGAAGAAGAAGAAGAAGAAGAAGAAGAAGAAGAAGAAGAAGAAGAAGAAGAAGAAGAAGAAGAAGAAGAAGAAGAAGAAGAAGAAGAAGAAGAAGAAGAAGAAAATAATGATGAAGAAAAAGAAAAAAAATATGAAGAGGAAGAATGGAGTAAATACTAAGAGATTTCAATCCACCTGCAACTAATTGCAATGCTCACAGAGCCAAGAGCTCACGCTCATAAGCTTCATTAAAGACAGAGAAAACTCCTCAACGCAAAGTCAAGAAACAGATGAAAGGAAATTAAATCTTTATGTAAGACGAGACTGTTCAAACTGCCTCAGTATGGTAGGCATGGACAAGTTATATGTATGATTTAGCCTAGTGCTCTTAGCGACCTGTTCACACTAGCGGTCTCAACCGCGGCGGTTCAATTACAATGCAAGTCAATGAATGCGTTCACACACGACCGCGCAGTTTTTCCTTGTGGTACCGCCGCGGTTTCAAACCGCTAGGGAGAACAGATATTTACCTTGTCCTAGTACTCCACTAAAGCTCATTAAAGACCACAAACAAAGGTTTAGTCGTATTTAGTGATATTTAGTTAATTTTTTTATGAATGTTTAGTGTTGAAAGGATCTACAGAAGCATAGGAAGTTGTAATAATTAAGTCAAAATTGAGAAACACTGATCTCTGATTTGTGGGTTCCACCATCTTTATTTTTCTTTCTTCTTCTTGTTTTTCTTCTTCTTTTTAAATTTTTCTTGTTCTTGTTCTTGTTCTTGTTTTTCTTCGAAAACGTTTTACATGGTAACAACAATGGTTAAAACCTCTGCAGAAACGTTTTTCCTTATCATAATAAAATCGCTTGACGACAATTGGAATAGATACTAGAAATTATAGAATTGAGCAAAAGGGCTAACTAGAATAAATACTCATGTTGTACAACGCTTAGAATTATCTTAGAGAATTGTTTCTCTTCTCTATACCTGTATTACTTGAACCCTATCTCTCATGTTTCTACAAGATTCTATCTTGTACATTACCGCTCTCCATTTTCTATGCCTCTCCTGTTCTTTCTCCTCCTCTTCCTCTTCCTCTTCCTCCCTTTCCTCCTCTTCCTCCTCCTCCTCCTCCTCTTCCTCCTCCTCCTCCCCCTCCTCCTCCTCCTCCTCCTCCTAAAATCTAAATCTTCTCGTTTTCTGTTTTCACCATCACCACCATTACTATCACCATCTTCACCTCCTCCTCCTCCTCCTCCACTCTAAATCTTCTCGTTTTCTGTTTTCACCATCACCACTATTACTACCACCATCTTCACCTCCTCCTCCTCCTCCTCCTCCACCTCTTTTCCCTCCTCTTCCCCTTCCACTTCCACCCCACAGTTCCACGCTCTCATTCTCCCCTTCCCAACCTCCTGCCCCTCCCCTCACCCTCCCCTCTCTCCCCTCTCCCCCTTCCCTTCACCCTCTTCATCTCCTTCTCCCCTCTCCTCCCCTCCCCTTCCCCCTCCCCTCCTCCTCCCACTCCCACCCATCCTCCTCCACTCCCCCATACCTCTTTCTTCCCCTCCCCTTCCCCCCTCCTCCCCCTCCCTTTCCCTCCCACTTGTTCTTCTCCTCCTCTTCCCCCCCCTTCTCTCTCTCTCTCTCTCTCTCTCTCTCTCTCTCTCTCTCTCTCTCTCTCTCTCTCTCTCTCTTCCTCTCTCTCTTTCTCTCTTCTTCCTCTTCTTCTTCCTCTTCTTCCTCTTCTTCTTCCTCTTCTTCTTCCTCTTCTTCCTCATCTTCTTCCTCTTCTTCTTCCTCTGCTTCTTCCTCTTCTTCTTTCTTCTTCTTCTTCCTCTTCTTCTTCCTCTTCTTCTTCCTCTTCTTCTTCCTCTTCTTCTTCCTCTTCTTCTTCCTCTTCTTCTTCCTCTTCTTCTTCCTCTTCTTCTTCCTCTTCTTCTTCCTCTTCTTCTTCCTCTTCTTCTTCCTCTTCTTCTTCCTCTTCTTCTTCCTCTTCTTCTTCCTCTTCTTCCTCTTCTTCTTCCTCTTCTTCTTCCTCTTCTTCTTCCTCTTCTTCTTCCTCTTCTTCTTCCTCTTCTTCTTCCTCTTCTTCTTCCTCTTCTTCTTCCTCTTCTTCTTCCTCTTCTTCTTCTTCTTCTTCTCCTTCTTCTCCTTCTTCTTCTTCTTCCTCTTCTTCTTCTTCTTCTCCTTCTTCTTCTCCTTCCTCTTCTTCATCTTCTTCTCCTTCTTTCTGCATCTTCTTCTTCTTCTTCTTTCTTCGTCATCATCTTTCTTCGTCATCTTCTTCTTTCTCCTTTCTTCTTCCTTTTCATCTTCTTTTTCCATCTTCTCTCTTTATCTTCTTCTTCTTTCATCTTCTTCCTTCATCACCGTTTTCTTTTTCTTCTTTCATCTTCTTTTTTCTTTATCTTCTTCTTTCTTCATCTTCTTCTTCCATCATCATCATCTTCTTTTCTTCTCCTTCTTCTTCTTTTCTTCTAATTCTTTCTCTTTATTTTTTCCTCTTCTCCTCCGTCTTATCCTTTGTTTGTTTTTTAATCTTTCTAATTGTTTTTCTTTCTCCTTTCTTTTCTCTTCCATTTTTCTTTCTTATATTCCTCATTCATTTTGAGTTTTCCTTTCTTTTTTCTTTATGTTTTTCTCTTTTCTTCTTCTCCTTCTTCTTCTATTTCTCAGTCTCTTCCTTCCCCTTCTCCTTTTCATTCACATCTTTATTCTCCATCTTCCTTTCCTTCTTCTTTTCTTTGTGTTTTTTCTTCTCTTTCCATTTCGTATTTTTTCATTTTTCTTCCTCTTCTTTTTTCTTCCCCCTTTACTCTCTCTTCTTCCTTTTCTTTTCCTTCTTGTTCTTCTTCTCATTCACATCTTTATTCTCCATCTTCCTTTCCTTCTTCTTTTCTTTGTTTTTTTTCTCTTTCCTTTTCGTATTTTTCATTTTTCTTCCTCTTCTTTTTCCTTCTCTCCTTTACTCTCTCTTCTTCCTTTTCTTTTCCTTCTTCTTCTTCTTCACATCGCTTCTTCTCTTCCTCTTCGTCCATTCTTCACTTTCTTTATTTATCTCATTCGTTTTGTTTTCCTTCTTCTCTTTTCTTTTCGTATTTTTTTTTTCTCTTCATCTTCTCCTCTTTCTCTTTCTTCATCTCCTTCTTTTACTTTTCCTCCATCTCTTTCTTCTCTTTCTCTTTCTCTCTCTCTCTGTCTTCGCTTTCATCTTCATCTTCGTTTTCATCTTCCTCATCTTCATCTTGTTCATTTTCAGCTTCAGCTTAATCTCATTTTCCATCTCCATATCCATCTCATTTTCATTTCTTCTTCCTCTCCCTCTCTCCCTCTTCCTTTTCCTCTTCCTCCTCTCTTTCTTCTTCGTCTTCTTACTTCGGCATTTTTCGATTATATCGCGGTTCTTTCCATCTTTGTCCACTTCCATCAATCCATCAATCGCTCTCTACCTAAGTTTTTCCTTCTACAATGTGCTTCACTCCTTGCTGAGCTCCTCTCTCTATTCTTAAAATTTCTCTTTTTCTCTTTTTCATACCTTTAAATCTCTCATTTTCTCTTTTTCTTAGCTTATACCATTAAATCTCTCTTTTTCTCTTTTTCTTAGCTAATACCTTTAAATCTCTCTTTTTCTCTTTTTCTTAGCTTATACCGTTAAATCTCTTTTTCTATTTTTCTTAACTTATACCTTTAAATCTCTCTTTTTCTCTTTTTCTTAGCTTATATCTTTAGCCTCTTTCTCCTCTTTCCATTCTCGCTTTCTTTCTTTTTTACTTTTTTGTTGTCATCATTTCTTCTTCGTCTTCTTCTCTTCATTCTTCTTTCTCTTTTCTATTTTTTACCTCTTTTTTCTGTCCTTTTTTTTCCCTATTTATTCTTCACTTCCCTCCTCCCCTTTCCTTCCTTTCCTTTTGTCTTCTTTCTTTTATCCTCCTATTCCTCATTGTCTCCTTTACCAATTCTCTTCCGTTTTACATTTTCTACATTCTTGTCTTTATCTCCTCCTTCCCGTTTTCTACATTCTTATTTCCTTTATCTTCCCCTTCCCGTTTTCTACATTCTTGTTTCCTTTATCTCCTTCCCGTTTTCTATATTCTTGTTTCCCTTATCTCCTTACCGTTTTCTACATTCTTGTCTCCCTTATCTCCTTCCCGTTTTCTACATTCTTGTTTCCTTTATCTCCCCCTTCCCGTTTTCTACATTCCTGTTTCCTTTATCTCCTTCCCGTTTTCTACATTCCTGTTTCCTTTATCTTCCCCTTCCCGTTTTCTACATTCTTGTTTCCTTTATCTCCTTCCCGTTTTCTACATTCTTGTTTCCTTTATCTCCTTCCCGTTTTCTACATTCTTGTTTCCTCTATCCCCTTCTTCCCGTTTCACATTTTCTACATTCTTCCTTCCTTCCTTTTCATCTCCACCCTCTTGTCCCTGTTTGTTGTCATTTTCCTTCATCATTCTTTCTTTATTCCTCCTTCATCCCTCCTTCTCATCTCCTCTTTCTCTGTACGTCTTACGTTGCTTCCCTTGTTTATTCCTGTCTTTCTTTCTCCTTTGTTCTATCATTCCTCCTCTTCTTTTACCTTCATCTTCTTTCCTTTCCTCTGCGTCAACCTCTTCTGTGCAGCCTCCTCCCCTCCTCCCCCTCCTCCCCCCCTCGAGTCTTTTTCCTCTCCCCCCTCCCCCTACCCGCCCCATTAGTTACCAACGACCTTCTCCTCTTCCTCCTCCTCCTCCTCCATGATGCTTCCAATTCTCTTTCGTTTGCCCTTACCTCTCTAATATCTCTCTTTTTCTCCTCTTTTTCCTCCTCTCCCTCCTCTTTTTTGTCCTCTCTTTTTCTACCTCTGTCTCCTCCATTCTATTGTCCTCTTCTTCCTTTTCTACTCCTCCTTCTCTCTTTTTCCTCTCTCCTTTCTCCCCTTATTCTTCGTCTTCCCTTCCACTATTTTATTCCCCCTTTTTCCTTTCCCTTTATCCTCCTCTTCCTGTTTCTCTCATTACCTTTTCTTCCCCTTTCCTTAATCTTCGTCTTCCCTTCCACTATTTTCCTCTCCCTTTTTCCCTTCCCTTTATCCTCCTCTTCCTATTGCTATCATTATCTTTCTTCCCCTTTTCTTCTTCTCCTCTCTTGTTCCTCCTCTTCTCTTCGTCTTCTTTCTCCTCTTCCCCCTCTTCTTTCGACCTCTCTAACTTCAATTCATTACCTTTCTTCGCTCCTTCTTCGCTCTTCCTCTTCTCCTCCTCCCTAATTCTTCCTCCCCTTTTCCCCTTTTTTCTCCTCTTCCTCCTCTTCTACTTCCTCTCCAACTTCATATTATCACCTTTCCTCACTCCTCCCTTCCTCCTCTTTTCTTTCTCCTCCCTTCTTTTTCCTCCTCCACTCTTCACTTTCCTCCTCCCTCACTCCTTTTCTCCTCCCTACTAATTCCCCCTTTCTCTTCCTCTTCCTCCTACTCTTCTACCTCCTCTGTATCTTTACATCATTATCTTTCCTCATTCCTCCCTCCCTCCTCTTTTTCTTCTCCTTCCCTCCTCTTCTCCTCCCTCCTAATTCCTCCTCCCCTCTTCCTCTTCCTCCTACTATTCTACCTCCTCTGTATCTTTACATCATTATCTTTCCTCATTCCTCCCTCCCTCCTCTTTTTCTTCTCCTCCTTCCCTCCTCTTCTCCTCCCTCCTAATTCCTCCTCTCCTCTTCCTCTTCCTCCCACTCTTCCACTTCCTTTGTATCTATATATCATTATTTGTCCTCGCTCCTCCCTACCTCCTCTTTTCCTCCTCCTCCCATTCTTCTTCCTACTCCCCCTCCATCCCCTTCCCCTCCTCCTCCCCCCTCCCAGGAGAATTGGCCCTACACCGCGTACCAATTCACCATCTACTCTTAACCTCCTCTTTCCCTCTCCTCTTCTTCCTCTTTTTCCCTCTTCCCTCCTTTATTAAATACATTTTCCATATTTCTTTCAGTCTTCGTTTTCCATCGATTACTTTTGTTTTATTCCCCCCCTTATCTTATTTTCTTCCTTTTTCACTCTTTTGTTATTTTCTTTTGTAATTCTCCCCCCCTACGTACACTTGTTTAGGGTTCTTTATACTATATGTTTCTATTTTTCGTATTTCGTCTCTTCTTTCTCTTTCCAATGTGTCTTGTACTGCTTCTTCACGTGTATATCTCTTTCCTTCGTGCGGGACTAGAATTTTCTATTTTTCTATTCACTTTTCCAAAATGTTTCGTTCACCACACTTTCTTCTATCTCCACAGTCTCCCTTCAACTCTACTCTCAACCAATACTTTATCCTCTTTCATGATTATCTATTTCCATTCACATCCTTCTTTATCAATTTCTTCCATTCTCCATTTATTCATTCATCAACCTCTTTCTCCTTCATTCTTTCCAAACTCTTCTTTTGTCATCTTCTTCCACCACCTCTTCCAGTCGTCCTCTCATTTTCTCTCGTCCTACTCCACATCCTTCTCCACCTTCTTCCACATATTCTTCTCAAGCTGGGCATTTCTTCGTTTACCTTGATATTTCCCTTTTTTTCCTTCTTTCCTTTGTCTTACAGCCACGTTTTCGTCGTTTGCCTACTTATACGTTCCGTTTTCTGTTCTTGAAGAACACAAGAACATAAGAACATAAGAACGAAGGAGACTGCAATAGACCATAAGGCCTACACTAGGCAGCTCCGTATCCATCACCACCTGTCATCCCCATCCATAAAGTTGTCTGACCGTTTCTTAAAACAACTGATAGTTTCAGCGCTCACTACATGGTTACTAAGTCTATTCCATTCGTTGACCTCCCTATTAGTAAACCAATTCTTGCCTATTTCCTTCTTAAATCTAAATATGTCCTCTTACCTCCTACCTCCTGCCTTCAGAGAGATTACTTATCCGCCTCTCACTGTATCTTCAGTCCCTTGCGCCTCCTCTACCTCTCCTCTTCTACCTCTCTTCTTTACCTCCTCTTACCTCTTCCCCGGCCTCCTCCTCTACCTCTTCTTCTACCTCTCCTCTTCTTTACCTCCTCTTACCTCTTCCCCGGCCTCTTCCTCTACTTCTCCTCTTCTACCTCTCCTCTTCTTTACCTCCTCTTACCTCTTCCCCGGCCTCCTCCTCTACCTCTTCTTCCTCTTCATGCACTTCGTTTTCCTCTACTTTTCCCCTTTTCCCCCATTCTTCCTCTTCCTTCTAGTCATCATCTTTTGCTTCCTTCTTCGTTTCATTTTATTCTCTTTCTTCGTCTCCATGCACGTTTAGTCTATTCCTAATCAATCAATCAATCAATTCCTATGCCATGGTAGGACACAATACATGTGATATGGTTTAACGTCACAAACTCCCCACCCCTATCGGAAGGCTAGTACGGTGCCCCTTACAAAGGAATTTGTATCTTGGAATTTAACAAACCATACCCTTGGTACAACTTCGCCGGTGGCAGGATTCGAACCGCCACCCCCTCGACCTTCGCCGCAAGTAACGACGCTCTAACCCGTTCAGGCAGCGAGCTTATGCTATCAGATGCCAGACGACTCAAACTTAGCTAAATCATATTCTATTTACTCAAATGGAGGTTGGAGGTAATATGTCGGAGGAAAAATAGCCCAGTGTGATAGCCCTTTGACAGAATGACATTCGGACAACATTGGTAATAAGGTGATGATCATGGCAAATGGAATTAAGTGGTATCCTACTCCAATGGTATAAATCTCAGACGCTCTTGCGTGGCTGAAGATTGCTCTGAATGATTCAGGGGTGAACTGCATATTACAAGAATTTGGCAAATTCTTTGTTTTACCGTAGGAAGAGGCAAAAGTACCCACGTGGGGGGTAAGATTTGTCATTGTCTTTATTATATACCTAATTATGACAGATATCCGGAGAAATAAAAACCCCAACTAATGTGTGTCTTGTATAATTCCTCCCTTGATTTTGTTGACAAACATAATTAGATATGTGACAAAGTTTTATCCTATGTGGATACTTTTGTTCCTTCCTATGGTATATATCGAGCAAGTTAGAGCGTCTCTACTTGTGGCGGAGGTCGAGGGGGCGGAGATCGAACTTGCCGCCAGCGTGTTGGACCAAGGGCATGGTTCATTAAATTCCCCTCTGTAAGGGGCACCGTCCTAGCGTCCTGGGAGGAGTTCGCGACATTAAACCGAATTAATCATATTTTTGGTAATGATTCCTCTACGGAATTTGTATACATTGCTCAATTATGGTAAGTAAAGTAATTGCTATGTTTCCCAATATCATGTATATGGGGAATATTTGGTTAGTAAGAATTAGAGTTTCTGTCCTTTGGTACTTTATCGCACCGAAGTGGTGGATTCACAGAACTGGTGAAAAAGAAATTTGAGGACAGAAACAGAACGGATGAATATTGGAGGTTAAGAAATTTGAGGACAGACACAACGGATAATATTGGAGGCTAAAAGATTTTTTTTTTTTTTTTTTTTTTTTTTTAGGCTAGTCACCAACCATAAACGAATTCTGGGTGACTCTGATCCGTAGAGATGCGAATAGAATCCCCTAAAATTTCAATTGCCTAAACCATGCAGTCCGAAGAAGGACAGCTTGGTAGACAAGATGTAAGCAATTAAAGAGGCATTACTCTAACTAGTACACTAAACATAACCTTCATTCTTGTAGTTCTAAATCGTGTACAGAATGTTCTGAATAATCTGGGAGATAAACAGCCAGGTTTCAGTAGGAACACTGGATGGAAAGATCAAATATTTATATTCCAGCATATAATTCAGCAGTTTGTTGAACTCTGAAAGCTATTCGTAATGGCATTTGTTGATTTCGAAAAAGCATTTTATAGTGTTCACCATCCAGCTCGATGGAAAATTTTCCAACAGTTATTGGTCACCTGACACGTGTTTATGGATTGGAATGTTGCACACAGGAAGCCGATGCCTTGTTGGTGTTTTGTAAGCGGACAACTGTCACCTGAATTCAGCGTAGGGAGTGGCGTTCTGTAAGGCAAACTTCTTGTCCCACTACTCCTTGCTCTGCTGGCTGACTTTACCATGAAAAGTGCTTCTGATGGTAAAGAGATTCGTCATCTTATCATTCCGCTCCCACGCGGTAGGAAGTAAAAAACCCATGGTAGGGCAAAGACCTGTCAGTTGTGGTAAGCCGCTGTTTTTTTTTTTTTTTTTTTTTTTTTTTAGGCCGACGTTTGGGTCGCCTCCCCGCCTGGCCATGGATGTCGTAAATCAACGCCGCAAGCCTGCAGTGGGCCTTCGAGACTCGAACTCCGACCACGTGTCTATGAGTTCAAGACGGTATCCACTGGACAAAGTATTAAACGAGGCGATAAGAAACGCCTTATTGATCTTCCTTAGACTGATACCATGGTATTAAGTGAAAATAACTCTAATCTACAAACGTTATGTCCCACCCTAAGTAAAAGAAAATAACAATAAAGATCATAAGAACGGAATAGAGCAAACTAACTTCAGAAAATACAAAAAAAAAAAAAAAAAACTAGACAACCATTCAAACATTTTGACACTGGTATGAAATAAAGAGTCCTTAGAAAGTAGAAAGAATGAAAAATTAAATCAAAATTATAATGACCATGACTTGGAAAACCCATAGGTTAAGTATACATATCGCGACTCTACATATCGCTGGTGAGATGGATATTAAGTTATAGAAATACGCCATGGAATAGTAAGGAAAATAAGTCACATATTCGATATTCTCAGATTCCCAGTAATGATTATTACGTGTCCCCAACAATTCTCAAATCTTTATAAGTTAAATGATGATCCTTCGGACGCAGCTACGTGCCTCATGGCGTAGACTCCTCACCTCCTCCTTCTTCACGCTGTCAAGTACTTGGTAAAATACAACATATAAGGAACGAAAAATTATAAACTTGATGAATAAGGAATCGATGGGAAAAATGGATCATATTTACAAGAGAAAGAAAGAAGAATGATGATTGAAATTACCAGCCAGAAAGTAGAAAATAGAGAACCACACCCGGATTGAGGACAAATGAGCAAGATGCGGCGGATGGCAGGAAAAGTCATCAACGCCGAGCTCATGGCAGAGAACGCTTGCGGAGATGCGCGGATGTCCCTAACCCGTTTATGCCACACGGTGTTGGCGGAAATGCTAATGATGACGACTCGTTTCTCTTATTCTGCTGTGGGTGACGTCAGACGATTTAATTCAGCCTGAGGAAGGAATCTTTGGCTGTTGGAGTCAAAACAATCGAACCTGTTCAAATTATCT
>NC_134792.1:56088539-56091039 GCF_046742065.1 Oratosquilla oratoria | reverse complement strand
CTCTTCTTCTTTCGTTCTTCCTCCCTTCACTCCTCTGTTTATTCTCCAGTTCTCTCTGCTTCCGTTTGCTCTTCTTTTTCTTTTCCTTTCTGTTTTCTTCCTCTTCCTTTTTCGTTTTCTTTACGTTCCTATACTCAATTTGGTTCCCTTTCTACTCCCTTCATCCCTCTACCATCCTCCATCCCCCTCACTCACTCTCTGTCCTTTACTTTCTGGCTCACTCTGCCTCTATTTCACTTCGACTTCTCTACTTCGTCTCCGCTCCCCGTCCCTCCTCCTCCTCCTCTCCTCCCCGACTTCCCCCCCACCTCCTGTTCCCCTCTCCGTTCCCCTCTTTCAGTTCCTCTCCTGCCAAGTGCTCCCCTTTTACCCCTCACTTCCCCTTTATTTACGTTTCCCCTCAGTCAATAGCGTCAATTCTCCTCAGTCAATAGTGTCGGGTCTTACTTGTGCCTTTGTATATTAAAATCTTCTACTCTTATAATCCTTCTCTTTGTTCTTTGCTCCTTCCTCAGCGTTGCTTCTTGTGCGCCATTCTTTGTTATATCATCCCATTCCTTGTCAAATCTTTTTCCTCTTCTTAAGTTTCTGAATCGCTTTGTATAATTGGAATCTTCAACTCTATGCAATCCCTCTCTTTGTCCTTTATTCCTTCTTTAGCGTCAGTTTTCGCTGCTTCCTCCCTCTGCATGCTAAGACTTTTAATTCTTTGCAAATGTTCTCTTTATTCTTAAATTTCTGTCTCAATTTGTATACTGAAATCCTCAAATTCCTTGGTATCACTCTGTGTTCTATATTCATTCCTTTGAGTCAATTCTTACTTCTTTCTCTCTTTAGATCTTAAACTGCTCACTCATTTACAATGAGCTTTGTTCTAATATTATTACCTCACTTCCGCCAATGTTAGTTCGTTGAAGTATGAAACAGAAAACATCTTTGTATAGCAGCTGGGCTATATCTATCTATCTATACACAGATATTTTTCACCTTTATTTCTTCGATACATCTTCGCCATGGATAGAAACGCTGATCATTACTGCCAAAAACTGTTTGAAACTCTTCCTAACCATAAGAAGGTACTGCTTTTTTATTTGCTTTTGCAAGCGCCATAAGATTGTCGTTCTATGTTTTCCTATTGTAGCCGCAGAGATTCCTGTCTGAGGAAGGTAGTATTTTCTTTGTATTATATTAAATGTAATGTATCCTTCTTTAAGTTTCTCTTTCTTCATGTTTGTGACTTTATCTTTTTGATGCAATATCGTTGCCTTGGGCAGAGACGTAGATCATTATTATCATAAATATTTTGAAATTATCCCTAGCCACAAGGAAGTATTAATGGCTTTTTATTCGATATTTGTGACTTTATCTCTTTGATGCAATATTGTCGCCATGGGCAGAGACGCTGATCATTATTATCATAAATAGTTTGAAATTATCCGTAGCCATAAGGAGGTATTAATGGATTTTTATTCGATGTTGCTTTTGCGTATGAACGTTATGAAATTGTCATTCTATGTTTTCTTGTTCTCGTTCCAGAGTTCATCTCCTAATCCATTTGAGACTTCTGTCTGAGGAAATTGGTGTTTTCTTTGTATTCCGTCAAATGTAATGTATCCATTGCATTGAACGACTGAAGCTTATAAAATACTCAACGTGGAACTCGCAAATGAAATGATAATGATGTTTAATACTCCCAAGTCTCTCATCTATACTTTCGGCACGAAAAATGAAATCATGTTGGTCATTCCTTGACACTTGTACATTCCAATCGGCTTTTCGACGCAACTCATATCTTTTGTCCTCTTCGGCACTAAGGTTCTTATCCTGTTCATAATTGAGGCGTCCAGAAACAGAGGGGCATCCATGCCAAAATATATTTTTTCGAGAAAAACGCTCTCAAAATTTTGCATTTTTTACTTTATCGCAATATCCTTGCTTAACTCGAATTCAGTAAAAATGACGGAGATGCCTCTGTTTCTGGACGCCTCAATTGATATTGGATATGTTTCGTAATCTATTTGGTATTATCCTTCTGACCCCGACGAAGCTTAATATGTTGTGTATCATTTACTAGTGATATTTTGTTTTCTCTCTGATTTGGCGAATCTGGTGGAATTCGACCCATACTACGTTGATCCAATACACTCCAAACTAGAGTGTATGTTAGGCTTGACCTACTACAGAAGATTCCTTAAACATAAGCAATATTACAAAAGAATTAACATTTTCTATTTTTGGAAATCTTCGTTTCTTTCCAATCTAGTCTACTCTTACCCTTTTTTTTTTCCTTTTCATAATTTCTCTGGCTTCCTATTATTTCTTATTTTTCTTCTTTCTTCCAATCTTCATTCCTTCTTTCGTTTCTTAAGTATCTATTTACTTCTTTCCTTCATGCTTTATCATCTTCCATCTCCTTTGCCATCTTTCGTTTCGTGTTTCGTAAATAGTTTCCTTTTTCCTTGTCCTTCATTCTTTCATTTATTTCTTCCTTCAATCTGTC
>NC_134792.1:56078539-56081039 GCF_046742065.1 Oratosquilla oratoria | reverse complement strand
ATCTAGACAAATTCTATTGGTGACAAAACACATCCATTTTAACCTCTTACCTACTAAGCCTATCTTTATCTGTGTTATCATTACAGGATGAAACTTAGATACCACAATCTTTTATCTTATTTCAAGTGGCGAGTAATCTTAATCAGCCGATGAAAGCACTTTAATGTTTAAGAGATTTCTAGCTGCATGTAGGATCCTAACATTTAGAGGGAACAATCTATTCCAAAAATACATTACTGTAGTGACCTATTGTCTAACATGTACAGGACTCAATTTCAAAATACACTTCTGTAGTGACTCATTACCTAATATTTACAGACTCAATTTCAAAGTACATTTTCGTAGTGACTCATAACCTAACATTTACAGGACTCAGTCTATTCCAAGAATACATTTCCGTAGTGACTCATTACCTGATATTTACAGACTCAATTTCAAAGTACATTTTCGTAGTGACTCATTACCCAACATTTAGAGGACTCAATCTATTCCAAAAACACATTTCCGTAGTGACTCATTACCAAATATTTACAGACTCAATTTCAAAGTACATTTTCGTAGTGACTCATTACATAACATTTACAGGACTCAATCTATTCCAAAAATACATTATCATAGTGACTCATTATCTAACATTTACAGGACTCGAACTATTCCAAAAATACACTTCCGTAGTGACTCATTACTTAGCATTTACATGACTCAAACTATTCTAAAACACATTTCCGTAGTGACTCATTACTAAATGACATAACTCAAACCTTCAGCTTGAGGAAATTGTTTAACTAAAGAAATCAGATTCAGCCAATGGGAGAGTCTATCCACACACCCCTAGATACGCCTCCCTTTCCTCCCTATACTTCAATTATCCCTAATTACCCTACTCCTTCTTCCCTCTACCCCTCCTCCACTCACCCACCCCCTCCACTCAACAAGCCGACGTCTCCATAAATTCCTCCTTCCATTAAGCGAGCGGAAACCATGAAAGAAAAAGAGGGAAACAAAGAAAAATGGAAATAAAAGTAAAGAAAGGAAATGATAAGAAAATGAAGAGTTAGAAGAATTGGAACAAAAAAAGGAAGGGCAGGAAAAAGAGAACAGGGATTAGGAATAAAGGAGATATAAGGGGTGGAACATGGACAAGAAAAAAAAATGAAGATGAGGATAAAAGAAAAGACATGGAAATAAAAATCAACAGGAATAAAAACTCAAACAAGAAAAAAAAGAAAAAAAATATAATGAAGAAAATAAAGACACGGGGAGAGAAAAAGAAAACATGACAACAATAAAGGCCATATTGTAGAAAAGAAAGAGAGAGAGAGAGAGAGAGAGAGAGAGAGAGAGAGAGAGAGAGAGAGAGAGAGAGAGAGAGAGAGAGAGAGAGAGAGAGAGAGAGAGAGAGAGAGAGAGAAATGCACCAATAAGACAAGCAAATTTTGAACGAGACGGTGTGAGAGAGCGGAAGAGAGAAAACAAAGAGTGATTAAAGAGGTCCAGGAAAACGGAACGAAAAGTGGAACAAAGACGTTGGACGAGTAAATACAACAAGGATGTTTATATTAGATGAAAAATAGACTATGGTAAAGATGGTACAAACAAGGATTATATATACAATATTCTAAGTATACACATGCGTGTACGTATATATATATATATATATATATATATATATATATATATATATATATATATGTGTGTGTGTGTGTGTGTGTGTGTGTGTGTGTGTGTGTGTGTGTGTGTGTGTGTGTGTGTGTGTGTGTGTGTTTGTGCATTTGCCTGCCTGTTTGCATACTAATTTATTATTCAATTTACTTATTTCTTTGTTGAAACACTTATCTATTCAGTTATTTGTTTACTTTCTTATTTATTCGTCTATTCATTTATTCATTTATCTATTTACTTAAATTAATAAATCATTTTATTGATATAGTGTAGTGATTTAGTGGAACGCGATAGCAAGGCTTGGTTAGGAATGGCACAAATCACAAGTATATTGTTCCTTCAGGGAAGCTTTAGTGAGTGTAATTGACCTCCAAAGGAATGAGTGATAGTTAGATGCAAGGATCATTTTCTTGGATCATTTTTTGATATTTTTCAAGTGAAAGGATACGTCAGAATTGGGTGGTTGAGGTGTTTTTATTTGCCTGAAAATCCGTAGAGATATGTTGGTAAGCTTCATGCCTCTAAGTGTAATGTATGTAGTCAACAAGTAATTGCATTGCTATGAATAAAGATGATCCTAAAGATGTAAATGTTTGGTTGCATCAGGATTTCCAAGTTCATTATTTCTTTCTATGTTAATTCATTCAGTCATGGTTGCCCTTTATTTGCTTGAAGAGTCGGTTAAGTATATCCAGTATCAGGTCACAGTTCATTGTTTTATTATCGACATTGATGCTCACTTTCGCGTCGATGTCGAGTATCTTTGTGCAAAAAAGAAAAGCGGTTCCAACACACTTCCCTGTGGAACTCCGCTCGTGAGGAGTTCGTAGGGTGGAAC
>NC_134792.1:56061039-56073539 GCF_046742065.1 Oratosquilla oratoria | reverse complement strand
GAGAAGGAAAAGAGCAAGGAGGAGGAGGAGATGGAAGATGAGGAATAGGAGGAAAAGGAGGAAGAGGGAGAGTATTAGAACGAGAAAAAGGAAGAGGAGGAGGAAGACAAGGAAAAGAGCGAGGAAGAGGAGGAGGAGGAGGAAGATGAGGAAGAGGAGGAAGAAAAGAGAAAAGAGACCACAATTGACATGGAGTAGGGAGATGGACTTCGGTGAGGGAAGAGGAGAGAGACGTTGAGGGAGGGATGGATAGAGGATCAGTGAAGGAAGAGGAACGGTTCGCTTTGGGAGATGGCGAAAGAGGATTAAAAAAAAGAAGAAGAAGAAGAAGAAGAAGAAGAAGAAGAAGAAGAAGAAGAAGAAGAAGAAGAAGAAGAAGAAGAAGAAGAAGAAGAAGAAGAAGAAGAAGAAGAAGAAGAAGAAGAAGAAGAAGAAGAAGAAGAAGAAGAAGAAGAAGAAGAAGAAGAAGAAGAAGAAGAAGAAGAAGAAGAAGAAGAAGAAGAAGAAGAAGAAGAAGAAGAAGAAGAAGAAGAAGAAGAAGAAGAAGAAGAAGAAGAAGAAGAAGAAGAAGAAGAAGAAGAAGAAGGATATATATATATATATATATATATATATATATATATATATATATATATATATATATATATATTTTGAAAAGACAGGGTGGATGGTAGGTCTCCAAGGAACAGGGGAGTCCACGATGGGAAAGGGGGAAGGAAAAGGGTGGAGGAATGGAGTTCATGATTAGGGACGGGAATAATGGAGGGGAGAAGGGGAGTGGAGGACGGGAGATAAAGGAATTGTGGATAAAATGCAAGAGGAATATGAGAAAATATGTGGGGTTCATATTTATCGAAAGTGGAGTGAAGAATATACAAGAAGTAATGTAGAGGTAATGAAAGAGAGGAATAGTTAAAAAATGGGGAATAAATGAAGGGAAAAAGGAAATTGGAAATTGGAAAAAAAAATTAAATAAGAAACTGAAATGAAGGAGACTGTAGACACAGATACAATTATGGAATTTTGGACGTAAGTAAAAAGAGAGAGATTAAAATAAAGAGAGAGAAAGTATGAGAAAAAAGAGGAAGTGGAGGATGGAGATGAGATCCACAAGAAGAGGAAATGAAAAAAGAAAAAGATATGGAGGGAAATGAAGATGATGAGACATGGACTGCATAAGAGTAAATTGTACGAAAAAGGAGGAGGAAGAGGAGGAAGAGGAGGAAGAGGAAGGGGAAGAGGAGGAAGAAGAGGAAGAGGAGGAAGAAGAGGAAGAGGAAGAAGAGGAGGAAGAGGAAAAGGAGAAAGAGGAGGAGGAAGAAAGGGGAGGAGGAAGAAGACGAGGAAGAGGAAAAGGAGAAAGAGGAGGAGAAAGAGGAGGAGGAAGAGGAGGAGGAAGAAGAGGAGGAAGAGGAAAAGGAGGAGGAGGAGGAAGAGAAAAAACGTGTCAATTAAAATAAAAAAGGTCCAGCAGGAAAGGAAAGAAGAGGAAAAAAGAGAAGACAGAGGAAAAAGAGGAGGAAAAAGAGCGTGTCATCTGAAAGAAAAAATCAAACAGGGGAGGAAAAAGAAGAGACAGAAGAAAAGGAGGAGGAGGAGGAGGAACGGGAAGATGAAAAAAGAGGAAGGAAAAGAAGAGGCAGTAAAGAAAAAGAAATAAAAAATGGAAAGGAGGAAGAGGAGGAGGAATAAGAAAGAAAAAAAACGAGAAAAAGTAGAAAAAAGAAAAAAGAAAAAAAATGAAATAAAGAAGAGAATAAAGGGAAGGGAAAGGAGAAAGGAGGAAGAGGGAAATAAAGAGCAAAAAGAGAGAGAAAAGAATGAAGAGAGTCGAGAGCGAGGAGGGGGGGGGTTAAGGAGGCCGCCACGAAGGATAAAGCCGAAAAAGCCAAAAGGCGAAAAGTTGTTTGGCGAAGAAGAGCAGATAGGACGGACCCGTAGCGTGTTCCGTCCCAGGAAGTGGACGGGAGGGGAGGGCCGTTGTGGTCGCAGACTCTATCTTCACCCAAGAAACAAAGAAAGAGAGAGAGAGAGAGAGATACAGAGAGAGAGAGAGAGAGAGAGAGAGAGAGAGAGAGACAGAGAGAGAGAGAGAGAGAGAGAGAGAGAAAGAGAGAGAGAGAGAGAGAGAGAGAGAGAGAGAGAGAGAGAGAGAGAGAGAGAGAGAGAGAGAGAGAGAGAGAGAGAGAGAGAGAGAGAGAGAGAGACAAGACTTCGATAAAAGAAGACTCAGAAGGTGTCTTCTAATGAATAGGAAAGGATAGAATGCAGACGCTCAAGAAACAAAGAGAGAGAGAGAGAGAGAGAGAGAGAGAGAGAGAGAGAGAGAGAGAGAGAGAGAGAGAGAGAGAAGACTTCGATAAAAGAAGACTCAGCAGGTGCCTTATAATGAATAGGAAAGGATAGAATGCAGACGCTAATAGGTTTAGAGGGAGAGTAGGACACGCCGCTGATAGAGGGAGAGAGGAGAAAATCCGTGGTAATTTGCAAAGCGGCAGCCAGTGGGTTCTGAAGAGGACCTATGAAATAGGAATAAAGTCACTGGTATGAACCAAAGCGGAGGAGGATAAATCAGAGGAGGAGGGACAGGAAAAGGAAGTTGACGTGCGGTTCTGAAAGTGGACACACGCAAAGGAATACACGTGTGGACTTGTTCGCGCACGCGCGCATGCAATCGTCCACATCGGTGGACGTAAACACATAACCACACACACACACACACACACACACACACACACACACACACACACACACACACACACACGTACGTTAAAAAAATAGTGTTATATGTAAGATCCCTTGTCCGTTCACTACTGAAGAAAGGCATATAATCTTAGAAAAGAAAATCACAAAAATTAGACAATACAAAACAGGGGTACCAATTTGGCTAGAGATAGATCTACAGATACACAACCATCAACCAAAATTGAGGGAGGACGGGAAGGTCTCATAAACGTACTCTTAAGGACATCGTAACTGAGAGTGCAAATAGAGGCGATGTTTCTGTGTTGTGTAACCTCAGGAGCGGAACTAGCATCACACGGAGAGAAACACACGGACAAAGCAGCCAGGAGGGGAGACCGGGCGGACATTTCTGGGCGTGATTATGACCCTTCCTCTTAGGCACAGACTAAAGGTGCCAAACCCAAAATATAATGACCAAAATAATCCGAATTTTACCACTATTTAGTCTTTAAGTATATATATATATATATATATATATATATATATATATATATATATATGCATGAGAAATCACATGATTCTAAATATGCTGAAAAACCACAAAGGAAAATTATAAAATGATGATCGAGCGCTATCGTCTATTGAGACATCCTCAGGGTACATACTCGTATACCCTGAGGATATCTAGAGGAAAGCGCTCGGTCATGTTATTATTTCCCTTGGTGTTTTTTTCTGCATATTATATATATATATATATATATATATATATATATATATTATATATATATATATATATATGTATATTGATGGGAATAATATGGGTGAGGGTCGTGTAAAATCAACATGGTTGTTTAGTGTGTAGATGGATGCAATGGTAGTATACAGGGTGTTGGGTAGAGATTGGAGATTCTTAGTGAAAATACAGTGAAGTGGGAGGCTAGCCAGTTGTTTACTGATAACATTGAGCATGTGGCTGAGTTAGAGGAGGATTTAAGGCAGCTACTGACTAGTTTTGGGAAGGTATGTAACAAGAGTAAGTTTATAGTAAATGTTGGTAATTAGAGAATTATGTGATGTTCAAGGGGAGAGGGTGGCAGTGAGTTGGAGGTAAGTCTTAAAGGAGAGAACTTATGGGAAGGGGATATCTTTAAGTACTTAGGATCACATGCAGCAGGGAATGGAAGGGTGGAGGTGGAGGTAATCTGTAGAGTGAAGGTTGTAAGTAAATAGCTTGGGGAAATGAAAAATATGATAAGAAATAGGTATTTGGGGATAGATGCAAAGAGAACATTATATGAAAGGGTGATGATGCCTACAACGCTATCTGGGGAAGATATTTGGAATGTAAGAGAGGTACAAACGATCACTTTAGATGTGGTTGAGATCGAGTGTTTCAGAAGTATAGCAGGAGTTACAGGGATGGGTAGAATGAGAAATGAGGTGAGGAGGAGATCACAGGTAGAAAGGAAATGGTAGACAGATATAATATGAAAATAATGAGATGATTTGGGAACATGGAAAGAATGAAAGAAGAAATACTAGCAAAAGATTGTGGAAAGCAAAGGTGGATGGAATGAACTTTAGTAGAAGACCGAAAATGAGATGATTGAATGGGATGAAAGGCGCCTTGAGTGCGAGGGGAATGTCTGTCGAGGAGGGAAAGGAGAAGGAAATAGATAGTTGCGATTGTCAAATTGGTGTAAATGTACTATGAATTGACGAGGTCCGAAGAGGTTTCTCTTCGTCTCCTCTACTTAAGCGTGAGGAGGCGAGGGAGGGACGGTCACCATGTTAATGAAGCGGTGGGGGTAAACCATCTTCGGCTACATCTTGCTGCATTGTGTCTAACACTTGAAGTAGGCGGGGAGCAGGGGTGACCCACCATCCATGAGGAGCTAATATAACAACAGATGTGTGCTACATGGATATGGGATGAGTGAAGAGGCGAAAAGACAATACCCCAACGGACAAAACCCCAATAGGAAAGTTAGGTTAGGTTAGGTTAGGTTAGGTTACGGTAGGTTACGTTAGGTTAGGTTATGTTACGTTAGGTTACATTACGTTAGGTTACGTTACGTTAGGTTACGTTACGTTGGTTAGGTTAAGATAGGTTATGTTAGGATACATTCGGTTAGGTTATGTTACGTTAGGTTTGGTTAGGTTTGGTTTGGTTTGGTTTGGTTTGGTTTGGTTTGGTTTGGTTTGGTTTGGTTTGGTTTGGTTTGGTTAGGTTAGGTTAGGTTAGGTTAGGTTAGGTTAGGTTAGGTTAGGTTAGGTTAGGTTAGGTTATGCCCTCCTCCCCTCCCAATTTTCGTATTGGGGTGTTTTGTCTGCTATGCAGATTGGGGTTTTGTCCGTTGGGGTTTTGTCATGAGTTAGAGTGAAGAATGTGTGTATGACTTTGCTGTACCAACCCACTTACATACGTACATATACCAAAGGCTTTTTCCCCCTTATAAGGGAAGTAGCCAAAAAACAAAAGTATAAAAACAACTCCCACCCATTCCATCCCTATCATACTCCACTCCCCTCTACCCTCCTCCCTCCAAAATATCTTGGCACCTCCTGGATGACGGGTCATCCCTGCATCTCGCCCACTGCTCTAGGTCAGAAGCAGTGTCACAAAAGACAGCACATTCACAGCAAGGCCGCTTCATTAAATCGGTGACCCTCCTCTACGTCCCCTTGTATGCGCTTGCATTAGTGTGCGCAATTGTGTGTGTGTGTGTGTGTGTGTGTGTGTGTGTGTGTGTGTGTGTGTGTGTGTGTGTGTGCGCGTTCGCGCGTTTGTTTCTGCCGGAATAAAGTAAGTTAACATCCAAACAATTACACTAAATCACAACCTTCTGTTTCAGTAACTGAGTTTGTATCAGAGTGAGTAAGGCTCAGCGTAAGCTGTGGCTTTCTCCATTTAGCCAACTCAGCTTTAAGATGAGGACTCGATGACTGACTGACTGACTGACTGACTGACTGACTGATTGACTGACTGACTGACAAGGAAGTCAGGCGTCAAAATAAAATAAAAAAGATAACTGTCAAATTGCTTGTACTGAGCTCTGTGGATATGTACATTCTATGAGGTACCATGATATGCTATTTTTTTATATATATTTATGCTTATATATTTACAAGTCATTTTTGGCATATACACACGTACGCACATATACACAGCATACAAACATAAACGCAGGTGTGTACGAGTGTGTGTGTGTGTGTGTGTGTGTGTGTGTGTGTGTGTGTGTGTGTGTGTGTGTGTGTGTGTGTGTGTGTGTGTATGTGTGTGTATATATGCGTGTGTATGTGTATAAACAAATGTCAATGTGTGTTCGTGGTTTATTATTGTGATGGTGTGTATGTACATGCGTGTGTGTATTTGTATATGCTTTTGTTTATGCATGTGTATGTGCATATGTATATTAATGTTCTTGTGTATGTACATGTACATGTGTATTTGTATAGTTATACATCATATGTATGCGCATATGTATGTGTGTGTGTGCGTGTGCGCGCGCGTGCGTGTCAATTTTGTGATGGTATGTGTGTATGTGTATATGTATACGAATGTAAATGTGTATGTGTATTTGCATGAGCATTTGTATGTCCATGTGTATATGTATCTATGTATATACCTATGTGTATATGTATATGTGTGTATGTGTATGTATATTTGCGTATGTTTGTGAATGCCCGTATGTATACATGTAAGCATATGTGTATATGTATGTGTATGTGTATTTGTACATGTATGTGTGTATGCATGTGTATGTGTGCATGTTTATGTCAATGTGTATGATTATTTGCATATGTTTTTGTGTAGGCTTATGTGTTTGTGCGTATGTCTATGTGTACCTATATGTGTATATACATATCTATGTGTATGTGGATATAGGTGTGTATATTTGTGTTTGTGTATGTCTGTGTGTATGAGCACACGCATGTGTATGTGTGCACGTGTGTATGCATTTGCACATGTCCATGTACGTGCATATGTATGTGCATATACCTAAACACATATACGAGATTATACGTGTGTGCGTGTATATGCTTACACGTGTATCGCAGAAGTCATGCTGATAATTAGGACTGGGTGTATTCAACTTACGAATGTGTGTCAGTCTGGATGCATGCAACCTTACCATAACAGAACCAAGGGTGAATTTGAGGCTCCCGTGGCCAAAATGACCGTGACGTCACGACAGACTTATCCCCCACCCTCCCTCCATGCACTACTTCGACCCCCTTCCTCCGCATCCACCGTCGCATAATGATTGGCTGATAATGTCTGAGGGTGGTCATATACTGAAATCTTATTGGTGGGTTCTTCAGAGGCATAGAGCATTTGTGTATGTTTGCGTATGTGTGCGCATGTGTGTGTGTGTGTGTAATTGTGTTTATGTGTGTATATGTTTGTGTATGTTCGTGTGTGTGTGTGTGTGTGTGTATGTTCGTGTGTGTGTTTGTGCGTGTATGAACGTGTGTACATACTGCATGTGTATATATATATATTGCAACAGTAATCACATAAAACACGTGAATAAAGATTTTTTTGCTTGAAACCACGAGGAAATCAAAGATCGGAATACTGAACGTTTTCGTCTATTTAAGACATTTTCAAAGTACGCATTTTCAAAGTACGTACTTTGAAAACGTCACAAATAGACGAAAACGTTCAGTATTCCGATCTTTGACTTCCTCGTGGTTAAAAAAAAAAAAAAAAAAAAAAAAAAATATATACATATTATTATATATATATATATACATTATATATACATATATATATATATACATATATATATATATATATATATATATATATATATATATATATATATATACATAAATGTCATGCGGAGTGTCTGAAGAAGGGAGAGTTACAATAATAGTGGACTGGCTTGTGAGGTTGTCTAATGTGTGTCTAAGGGAGAGTATATTGCTAGAGGACTGGAGGAGTGCCTATATAGTTCCGCTTTACAAAGTAAAAGGAGACAAATGTGAGTGTAGTAGCTTCAGAAGGATCAATTTGTCGAGTGTAGTTGGGATGGCTTATGGGAGGGTTTTGATTGAGAGGATTAGGAGAGGAACAGAGGGAGTAATTGGTGAAGAACAGTGTAGTTTTAGGTAATTTTCTCGCTTTAGCGAAAGAAAAAAAATTCTATAGGATTCAGCCCTCTCCCATTTTTGACATAAAGAATTTTTAGTATTAACTTTTAGTAACAATCTTTTTCAAGTTCCTCATCTACTTAAAACATGGAATATTGAAGTAGCTTTCAAGAACCCATGTACATTTAAGAAATTAATACTTAAGAATTCATCGGTTGATTCAAATGGCTGTAAGTACAAATTCCCTTACATATATTATGAAAAGTATTACATTGACAAACAAAGAACTATCAACCAGAATTTAAAAACACAAATATAGTGTTAAAACAGCACAAAAATCCAATGCTCCTTTTGTTCATATGAAATATTTCAATCATTGTATTAATCGCACTAATGCTTCCTCTATTTTTCTTGTAATTCATTTGTCAATAGAAACATTATAGAAAGTAATATTAAAAGATAGCAGTAGTGGCATTCATAAATTAGATAAGTTCCTCATCGACAAAATTTCTAATCAAGTTATAAGTGATCAAAAGTAATTTGGTGATTTGTGCTGTTCTCTGAGATTTATTCTTTTTCATTTGTGATCTTGTACATTACCAGTTCCTTTCCAAGTGTTTATTCTCTTGTCTTATAAACTTTTTTGTATTACTAATTTCATATGTATTCCCCTGAAGATGTAAATAACACGAAAGCGCTTGGGAATTACTGTTTCTTTCCGTTTTCCTTTGTGATTGCCAGCAAAGTTTTTGGATCACGTGTGTTTTTAGTGATCATTCTGCGTATGTATATACATATATATATATATATATATATTTATATATATGTATATATATATATGTATATATATTTATATATATGTATATATATATGTATATATTTATATGTATATATATATGTATATATATATATATGTATATATATATATATGTATATATATGTATATATATATATATATGTATATTTATGTATATATACATGTATATATATATGTTTATATATATATATGTATATATATATGTATATATATATATGTATATATATGTATATATACATATATTTATATATACATATATGTATATATATATGTATATATATATTTATATGTGTATATATATTTATACATATATGTATATATATGTGCAGAAGATATATATTTGAATGTATATACTATGTATATAGACAATATATAGGATATATATGAAAGAGATGAGACCAATTGTCATATATATATATATGTATATATATTTATATATATATATTATATATATATCATATATATATATATATATATATATATATATACATATATATATAATGTAGATATAATATATGGAAATAAGCTCCACCGCAAGAACTCGAACCTTTGCCTTAGTGACTGCATATTATGAAGCAAAGACGCTGAGCCAAAGGTTCGAGTCCTTGCGGTGGAACTTATTTCCATTTGTCAAAATGACACACAATATGGAATATATATATATATGTATATATATATATTATATATATATATATATATATACATATATATATAATCTGTGTGAATTAAGATATATTTAAAATAGGGGAAACGCATCTCAAGTTAGTCTGTTACCAGGCTACTGTATTGAGGTGAGGTGAACCTTATAGAACCTCGAGCATGAGACAAGGTTTCGTAACATTTTTCAAACAAAATATTCCCTGACACGCTAGTGCCATAAATCAATACTTAATCTATACGCGAACAAGAAGAGCATGCCTTGAGGCGATGAAGTAGAAGACAAGAGATCAGTTTTGCTTTGCATGCTTAGAAAAAATATATGTAGGTCTTAGATCGTATACAAGATCTTTTGTGCCCTAGTTTGATGGATGATTGTATAGGTTTTGTTGTACGAAAATGTTTTGTTCTGTTCATTTCTTGGTTAAGTGAAGATGTCTCGGGTTTTGCTGCGTCGGAATCTGTCAGTTATTTTGCGACGAATGTCATGACCTAGATTGATATATGTACTCAAAAAAAAAAAAAAAAAAAATAGATAAAAAAAAAAAAAAAAAATGCCATGCGAGCGCCCTGTACCATTTGTCATACAATTTTATCATATGATCCGGTCCACCACATTAATCATTTACACATTTTTCCAAGCACAGTGTCTATATTTACTTTTGTTTTACTATAATCAGAAGATTCGATCCTACCATAAAAATCTTCATGCTCAATTGAAAAATAGTTTGCTAAAAATCCCCTGTCTTCTCATCTAACGTTATTCATAACATAAACTATAACGTAATATTAAATCAAACGATTAAACATGATTCAATCCTTTCAGGTTGAGTTGGTTTTATTATTCGACATTCGTCTACAACCAGCACAAGACGATGTTGTTCGACGACAGACATGATCTTGTTTGCGCGTTTGGAACGTAACCTGCCTTACTTCACGTATCACCGCACCTTATGTATTACTGTTTACCATCCACCTGAAGCATACCCCAGCACTGAAGTATATCCTAAGGATCCACTAACATACTACTAGTTTCTAGTTTGTGGCCCCCTTTGTGAACTCAAGTGGCCCTACAGGGGCCCAGGGATCCCAGTTTGATGGCCCACGTGGCCCAATTTGATGGCCACGTGGCCCAGTTTGTGGGCCACTCCTCGAGGTTACCTTTCTGTATCGGACGGTAATGGACGGTAGTGGACCCCTTTGTGAAACTCAGTGGCCCTCCTGGGAGCCAGAGACCACAGTTTGATGGCCCACGCGGACCAATTTGATGGCCACGTGGCCCAGTTTGTAGGCCACTTCTGTAGGTCCTTCTGTACAGGACGGTACTGATCTTTTCATCTAAGCTACCGCCAGACTATTACACTTATCTGATACTCATTCTCCGTTGTAAAAAGAGTAAAGGGCCATTCACATGATCAAACAGTTTGTCAAACCCGGTTTGTCAAACAAATGTTTGAAGTAGTGTTTCATCGTGTGAATGGGATATTTGTTTGTCGAACACGTTTGTTAAAGGTGTTTGACAACCAAATATCCCATTCACACGGTCAAACATCACTTCAAACATTTGTTTGACAAACCGGGTTTGTCAAACCATTTGCTCGTGTGAATGGCCCTTTAGAGCCCATCTCCTCTACCCACATCCCTACTTGTTGGTGCCTTTCCATCTGTCCTCTTTATCGCCAGGCAATTTTATTCATTGTCGTCGGTTGCGAGGTTTCTGGACGATGCCTCAAGACTGTGCTGAGGCCCTGGAAGTCTCCCCAAGGTCACAACTTGCGAGCTGAACGTTTCAGTTCACTTGTGGGCCACGGGGACCTACTGGTCTAGGGTAAGAAACGACTGTTAAAAAAAAAGTCGTAATTTTTTATTACTTTACTCTTACTTTTACTTACTCTGAACCTTATCTTACTTAGTTATCTTGAACCTCAGGTAGATTCTGATCCGCCTAGAGTAACCCTCTCCATACCCTTCGGTCCTGTGCTGCTTCCATCCAGGTTGATTTATCTATTCCTCTTCTGTTCATCTCCGCTTCCACACCATCCATCCATCTCATTCGAGGTCTCCCTCTGGGTCTTCTTCCAGGCATTCTACCCATCATAACTCGTTCTGGAATTCTATGGTCCTCCATACGCGCCACATGCCCAGCCCATCTCAATTTTGTTCTACTTATAACATCTGTTATTTTCTCTTGTTTAGTTATTTCCATCAGCTCATTACTGTGTCGCCCTCTCCACCTATTCTCATTTTCATCAAAAACTGGTCCAGTAATTCGCCTCAATATTGTATTCTCAAACACCAGTAGTCTTTGTTCCATTTGTTTTGTTAAGCTCCATGTCTCACTGGCATATAAAACTATAGGTCGTAGGATTGTATTGTAGATTCTTAATTTTGTATTTCTTGATATACTTCTCTTCTTTAATATTGGTACAAAGCTAAAATAACATCTGTTTGCTGAAGCAATTCTTATATTTATTTCTGTCTTCATCTCGTTTCTATTAGTTACTGTTGCACCTAGATATCTGGAACTCTCTACCTCCTCTATTCTCTTGTCTTCGAAAAACACATCCTCTACGTTCCTCTGCTCTCTGCTATTACACATTTGTTTGGTTTAATCGAAATTTATTTGCAGCCCAACTCTCTCTACTGTCTCCTTTAGAAGGGTGATTAGATCTTTCAAACCATCTCTATTCTCGGCAATTAGGTCCACATCATCAGCGTATGTTAAATTATTGACCTTAATGTTGTCCAGTTTACATCCACCCTCTCTGTCTATCTTTGTCCTAGTTATTTTCTCCATCACGAAGTTAAACAGCATCCAAGATAATACACATCCTCATTACTTTGACCAATTAAAATTCTATCTTAATTTGGAAGGTGAATGGATCACGAATATCTTAAAATACCACCAGTGAGTCAGTCTCTATAGGGCCATTTACATGGTCTAACAGTTTGACAAACCCGGTTTGTCAAACAAATGTTTGAAGTGATGTTTGACCGTGTGAATAGGATATTCGGTTGTAAAACACGTTTGACAAACGTGTTTGATGACCAAACAACAATAATGATAATAAAATGATAAGGGTAATAATGATAATAATGATAATAATGATGATAATGATGATAATGATGATAACAACAACAATAATAATAGTAATAATAATAATAATAGTAATAATAATAATAATAAAATACCAACGACAACTAACAACTAACGACAACTAACAACTAACGACAACTAACA
>NC_134792.1:56033539-56058539 GCF_046742065.1 Oratosquilla oratoria | reverse complement strand
AGTCGTGTGTGTGTGTGTGTGTGTGTGTGTGTGTGTGTGTGTGTGTGTGTGTGTGTGTATTCACCTCGGATCTGCTGCAGTCTCTGTCGAGACAGCCAGACACCACCCTACGGCAGTGAGTGTGTGTGTGTGCATATATATATACATACGCAATTCGACTTGACATAAACCATATGCAACTGATCCATTAGCTTCTTTACTCTTTAAACCAACAAGGCAATTCATACATTCTGTTCTGATCACCCCCGGGCAATTCTATTCAGCTAAGGGAAACTTCACTCAATGAAGTCCTGAAATCTATTTCGGATACCCAATTTATCTGTATGGTGTATTCTATTTTATTGCATATTCAGTGGTGGGGCTTCCCCGAGCAATGCAATGCACGATATTTGGATGAACGTATCGAACTCTTGACAAAGATATGGGACATAGGGGGGTGTAGGGTCACGTAGTCTATGGTGACGGTCCAGACTGATACCACCGTTCACATTGTACAGGCTGTATACAGTACACAAATCATGAAGACTTATGCAGGTTGTGCAGGCCGTGCAGGCCGTGCGGAACGTATGCTGACTGCGCATGGCGAACGGAACTGCACAGACTATCATGAAGACTTATGCAGGTTATGCAGGCCGTGCAGGCTGTGCGGAACGTATGCTTACTGCGCCTGCCGAACGGAACTGCACAGACTATCATGAAGACTTATGCAGGTTATGCAGGCTGTGCAGGCCGTGCGGAACGTATGCTGACTGCGCATGCCGAGCGGAACTGCACAGACTATGTAAACTCCGCGTCCAGTCGAGACTGCGACGGTCCAAAGTGACCTTCATTGATTTGGTTATCATGCGACTGAAACGCCGCATCTGACTGTCACAGGGCAATCAGACCTAAACCGACAAAATTCTCTTGTTCAGGCCTCTCAGGCCTCATCATGTTTATTCCTCCTATCAGTCGACTTCAGTCAAATTAGGAGGTACCTCTGAAACTGATACTGAACTTGATCTTCATGAGTTATTCTTCGTGCCCGAACCGACAAAACTTTCTCTTGTCCACACCTCTTCCATCTAACCCTTCCTTCCAGTCGACTTTAGTCAAATTAGGAGGTACCTCTGAAACCGGTACTGAACTTATATCTATGAATTATTCCCCGTGCTATGATAGTTGATCTTTTATTAACGAAACGGAACGCGAGCCAGCCCTACAGTACCTAATATAAATTCTAGAAAACAAACATCAGCACTGAACGAGTTTAATCCGCTGGATGCTAGCCATTATTAATGCCGACCCACGCTCCGTGCCGGTAATTCCTCGTTTATTTTTTCCGTGAGAATTAAGACTGAAATGGCGGGAAAATGCTAACTACGATAAAACCGAACACATTACCCCCCCCCCCCCCCCCCGTTCTGGTCAGGTACATTTTATTTCCCGATAACCAATAGGATTAGTTTAACATCACTGGGTTCCTCGTCGTCCTTCCTCAACCTCACTTTTCACAAACGGATGAGAACACTCTGCAGAGGATATGTTATCTCTTCGAATCACGTATATTCTCTTTCCTGGAGTAAATAGTTTCCTTTCTTCCCCAATTTCAGTTTTAGTCGTAGAGGGTGGACGTAATCCAGATACACACGAACAAAATCTTCTTCCGTCTGGGTACGTAAATTAACCCATCACCAGGGATTACATGAACCCTTGCTTAGAAGTCGTGACATTGATTTGTTCAACACAGTACAGCGTGATCCCTCCAGTGATCGTAAGGCTGGGAGGCTGAAGAACACGGATATTCTGGGGCAAGGGTTGTCCTGCTCAATCACACAGACAAAGCCTAGTTAGAACAATAACCTCGTGGTGGATTTTAATTAAATTTGTACGTATACAGTTCTGACAGTGTACGGGATGAGTAAAGGAGTGTGTATTATCACCATGGTTGTTCAACGTTTATATACGGATGGCATGGTACGGGAGGTAAGCGCAAGGGTGTTGGGTAGGGGATTGAAACTCGTAAGTGAAAGTAAAAGAAAATGGGAGATGAGCCAGTTGTTGTTTGCAGATGACACTACGATTGCAGCTGAGTCGGTGAGATTGATGTAATTGGTGGCGGATAATGGGAAGATATGTGGGGGGAGAAAGCTGAAGATGCATGTGGACAAAAGGTGATGAGATGTACTATGGATGTGGATGGCATTGAAATAAAGACAAATATGAAGACAAAGAAACTGGAGGAAGCTAAGAACTAAGTATTTAGTGTAACATGATGCAAGGAGCAGAGGGTCGGGGTGTAGGTAAATGTAAATATCTGCGGAGAATGAAAAGTTTCATGAGAAACGCAAAGAGAAAAGTGTATGGAGTAGTTGTGCACTATCAGAAGTGTATACAACTTTAATTAAAATCCCCTACGAGGTTACTATTATAACTAGGCTTTGTCTGTCTGCGTGAAGGAGGCGGAAGTATGAGCCTGAACGTGTTTCAGCTGAAGTATGTAAATAAATGGTAAGAGTTACGAGGATGGATAGAGTGAGGAACATGGAGGTGAGACGTAAAGAAGGGATCTAAAAAGAGCTGGAAAATAGAGCTTACTAAAGACTGCTGGGATGGTTTGAGCATATGGAAAGAACGAGTAAAGAAAAGTGTAAAAAATAAAACAGAAGGTAGAAATGTATAGAGTAAACATCAGAGAAACACCAAGAACGAGGTAAATGGACGCGATGAAGAGAGTATGGGATACAAGAGGAAGGTCTGTCGAGCAAGGAAGAGAAAGGGTAAGAGATAGTTGTGAGTGAATGTATATAGATTAGAAAATGACGCGGCCCGAAAGGTATTTCTTCTTGTCTATTCTGTATTTTCTCAAGAGGATGAGGCTGGGGGAAGGTCATCATGCTATGAATCGGTGGGGGTAGACCAGCTTCGGCTATCGGGGTCTCCTTTGGAAGTGCTGTGCCTCACTGCATTGCTTCTGATCCGAGAAATGCGTGGGGAACTGGACTGATCCTTCATCCACAAGGAGCTAAAGCGGAAAGAACATGAAATTATATTTCGAATGGGCGTTGGATGGATCAAGTGTGAATGTATGTTGTGAGCCAAATTATTTACTTATGAAACCCACTTATTTCTTAATCTTATTTCCCTCTCTACAGCTTAGTAACCCGTCCCTACTAATATTGGTTATGTAGAAGGAGTGTACTTCTATGTAATGAATATACTATACACTATGTACAACATATGATTAATCAACGAAATAGAACAGAAAGGTCATGTTTTATATCATAAATCCTCCGGTAAAAATAGAACTATATCCATTTCACTTGTATATATGTACAGCCTCACACGACCTGTCTCCGACCAACTTTAACCGAAAGTCAAGCGATCGGTCGGCGACACAAAACCTACGCATGGAATTGAAATTGAAAAAGTTAATGTGTTTGATAAGATGAAAATCTATGTACTGGGGACTATTCAGTGTGTGTTGATATATATCTATCTATCGATCTATCTATTCATCTATCTTATTACCGACTACCAGCGACTTCCAAAGACTACTTGCAACTGGTCGGCGATCACCTGGTGGTAGGAAATCGGTCTAAGTTTGGCGTGACTGAGTCCTAAGTCATTTGCCATCAAGAAGAATCCACATAAATGAATAATAAAAAAAATATAGAAAAAAAAACACTTAAAAGGGAAGGGGTTAATCTATGTCTTGCCACAGATATGAATACAATAGGAAAGATACTAATGTATTATGTGTACTTTGCGTCCTAACCAGTGTAGATTTATCCTTCAGTCATATGTTCTAGCCTGTATGGAGTACTGACTGAATGAATTTAATGGAACCAATACATTAGAGACTTTAGTGACATTTCTTTGGGTCAAGTCACTCAGCATTCTTTCGTGATCAAAGACTCGTCTCCAAAAAAATAGAAAAATAAAAAAATAAAAAATAAAAAAATAAAAATAAAATAAAAAAAGCTGATAACTCTTAACTTTCCCTATCACTCCGTTCATCAGCTCTCCTGAAGTCTTTACTTTACCATCTCTGTAATTCAGGTTCAGTGTGATGTTGTCCCCAGGAAAAGAAGCGAGGATTCCTGAGAAAACATCAAATCATATGTTCTTAAGAGACGTACTTGAAAGGAGTTCAAACGTTTTAATCCTAAAAACATTTCTCAATAAACGTTTTAATTCCCAAAACGTTTGCAAATTGTCTTACAAACTAGAGTTTTTTGTTTTATATGTCATCATGAATATTTTTGCCTTGATATTTTATTTTTGATACTCGTGTAACGAATCTTAAAGCTTCTCTGTGTATTTAGAATAAACTTTTTACTAAATGTAACAGTGTATCGATCACGGAGATCACGTGACAAAAAAAAAAAAAATGAATGAAATATACTTCCTGCACAGGTAGTGCAATGTAGTTCAGTTCGAAGCTTTAAGAATCATTTAGATAAACACATAAGCAAGATGCTGTAATGATTATAATCTATTTTATATTGTTTTTGTTTTGTCATCATTTGTCTGTTTGATTTTCATTTATTATTAGTTATATGTTAATTTTATTATTATTTACTATTTACCTGTTTGTTTATTATTTAACTATACCTATGCATTTATGTATTTTATTTGTCATTTACATTATTATAGTTATTTAATTTATTATTGTTTTTTCGCATCCGACCTAGATATGGACCAAAAGGTCTCCTGTCGGCATGCTCCGTCTTTGTAATCCTTTGTAAATCCTTTGTAAAATATTATATATATTATATATATATATATATATATATATATATATATATATATATATATATATATCCGGTACTCTATGTTGACTTCTCACACAAGGTCACATCCCTGTCTCCCAGGATCACACAATTCCCATTTCATAAGAACACTATTTCATCACCACATGTCGACCTGATTTAAAGTTCAAGTACAGGTGATGACGAAGATAACGCATCAACTTGTCATACACGAATCTGAGGACAATCTCTGATATTGAACAATTAATTTTCTTGAAAAAAAAATCACATCCCCTCCTTCTCGCCCCAGCATTATCACACATCAATGTATTACATAATAAGACCATCATCGTCCCTTAACAACCACACAAGTAGACCACAGGACCACAGCCACCAGTCACAAAGCCGTTTGTCATACGATTAGAACCCAGGAGCCAGGATCCAAGTTCGTATATTGATTTATCATGTATTGAGCTGGGCAACAGGCTTCAGCTTCACGCCCTGATCTGTCAAAGGGTAAGGCAGCAGATTCAACCTCCTGGTTCACACGTCAGTCATTCTCACAAGAACATAGACTTGACTACTGGGATCCTGGCAACAATTTATCATCAGGCAGAAGTGCAACGCCCACCAGACATCGGACTCGGCGAGGAGCGGGATAAAGAGCCTTCCTTACCTCTACTTGGTTAGGGAGCTTGAGAAGAATTAGAAGAATTAGAAGAAGAAGAATTATAAGAAAAATTAGAAGAAGAATTAGAAAAAGAAAAAATAGAAGAATTAGAAGAACTAGAACAATAATTAGAAGAATAATTAGAAGAAGAATTAGAAGAAGAAGAAGAATTAGAAGAAGAATTAGAAGAAGAACAAGGAGAAGAAGAAGGAGAAGAAGGAGAAGAATGAGGAGGAGGAGGAGAAGGAGGAGGAGGAGGAGGAGAAGGAGGAGAAGGAGAAGAAGGAGGAGGAGGAGAAGGAGAAGAAGGAGGAGGAGGAGAAGGAGAAGAAGGAGGAGGAGGAGAAGAAGAAGAAGGAGGAGGAGGAGAAGAAGAAGAAGGAGGAGGAGGAGAAGGAGAAGAAGGAGGAGGAGGAGAAGGAGAAGAAGGAGGAGGAGGAGAAGGAGAAGAATTAGAAGAATTAGAAGAAGAAGAATTAGAAGAAGAATTAGAAGAAGAAGAAGAATTAGAAGAAGAATTAGAAGAAGAAGAAGAATTAGAAGAAGAAGAAGAATTAGAAGAATTAGAGGAACACGAATTAAAAGAAGAAGAATTATAAGAAGAAAACAAAGAAGAAGAAGAATTTGAAGATTTAGAGGAAGAATTAGAAGAAGAAGAATTAGAGGAAAAAGAAGAACTTAGAGGAAACATAAGAATTAGAAAAACTAAGAAGAATTAGAAGAAAAAGAAAAATTAGAAGAAGAAGAAAAAGAAGAATTAAAAGAAGAAGAAGAAGAATTAAAAGAAGAAGAAGAATTAGGAGAAGAAGAAGAAGAAGAATTAGAAGAAGAAGAAGAATTAGAAGAAGAAGAAGAATTAGAAGAAGAAGAATTAGAAGAAGAAGAATTAGAAGAAGAAGAAGAATTAGAAGAAGAAGAAGAATTAGAAGAAGAAGAAGAATTAGAAGAAGAAGAAGAATTAGAAGAAGAAGAAGAATTAGAAGAAGAAGAAGAATTAGAAGAAGAAGAAGAATTAGAAGAAGAAGAAGAATTAGAAGAAGAAGAAGAATTAGAAGAAGAAGAAGAATTAGAAGAAGAAGAAGAATTAGAAGAAGAATTAGAAGAAGAAGAATTAGAAGAAGAAGAATTAGAAGAAGAAGAATTAGAAGAAGAAGAATTAGAAGAAGAATTAGAAGAATTAGAAGAAGAATTAGAAGAAGAAGAAGAAGAAGAAGAAGAAGAAGAAGAAGAAGAAGAAGAAGAAAAATATTTAGAAGAAGAATTAAAATTAGAAGTAGAAGAATTAGAAGAAGAAGAAGAAGAAGAAGAAGAATTAGAAGAGAAGAAGAAGAATTAGAAGAAGAATTAGAAGAAGAATTAGAAGAAGAATTAGAAGAAGAGAGAAGAAGAATTAGAATTAGAAGAAGAAGAAGAAGAAGAATTAGAAGAAGAAGAAGAAGAATTAGAAGAAGAAGAAGAAGAATTAGAAGAAGAAGAATTAGAAGAAGAAGAAGAATTAGAAGAAGAAGAAGAAGAATTAGAAGAAGAAGAAGAAGAATTAGAAGAAGAAGAAGAAGAATTAGAAGAAGAAGAAGAATTAGAAGAAGAAGAATTAGAAGAAGAAGAAGAAGAATTAGAAGAAGAAGAAGAAGAATTAGAAGAAGAAGAAGAATTAGAAGAAGAAGAAGAAGAATTAGAAGAAGAAGAAGAAGAATTAGAAGAAGAAGAAGAAGAATTAGAAGAAGAAGAAGAAGAATTAGAAGAAGAAGAAGAATTAGAAGAAGAAGAAGAATTAGAAGAAGAAGAAGAATTAGAAGAAGAAGAAGAAGAATTAGAAGAAGAAGAAGAATTAGAAGAAGAAGAAGAAGAATTAGAAGAAGAAGAAGAAGAATTAGAAGAAGAAGAAGAAGAATTAGAAGAAGAAGAAGAATTAGAAGAAGAAGAAGAAGAATTAGAAGAAGAAGAAGAAGAATTAGAAGAAGAAGAAGAATTAGAAGAAGAAGAAGAAGAAGAATTAGAAGAAGAAGAAGAAGAATTAGAAGAAGAAGAAGAAGAATTAGAAGAAGAAGAAGAAGAATTAGAAGAAGAAGAAGAAGAAGAATTAGAAGAAGAAGAATTAGAAGAAGAAGAAGAAGAATTAGAATTAGAATTAGAATTAGAAGAAGAATTAGAATTAGAAGAAGAATTAGAAGAAGAATTAGAAGAAGAATTAGAATTAGAAGAATTAGAATTAGAAGAATTAGAATTAGAAGAATTAGAATTAGAAGAATTAGAATTAGAATTAGAAGAAGAAGAAGAATTAGAAGAAGAAGAATTAGAAGAAGAAGAATTAGAAGAAGAAGAATTAGAAGAAGAAGAATTAGAAGAAGAAGAATTAGAAGAAGAAGAATTAGAAGAAGAAGAATTAGAAGAAGAAGAATTAGAAGAAGAAGAATTAGAAGAAGAAGAATTAGAAGAAGAAGAATTAGAAGAATTAGAAGAAGAATTAGAATTAGAAGAAGAATTAGAATTAGAAGAATTAGAATTAGAAGAATTAGAATTAGAAGAATTAGAATTAGAAGAATTAGAATTAGAATTAGAAGAAGAATAATAATTAGAAGAAGAAGAATTAGAAGAATTAGAAGAATTAGAAGAATAAGAAGAAGAATAAGAAGAATAAGAATAAGAATAAGAAGAATAAGAAGAAGAAGAAGAAGAATTAGAAGAAGAAGAATTAGAAGAAGAAGAATTAGAAGAAGAATTAGAAGAAGAAGAATTAGAAGAAGAAGAATAAGAAGATTAAGAAGAATAAGAATATGAAGTATTAGAATAAGAAGAATTAGAATAAGAAGAATTAGAATAAGAAGAATTAGAATAAGAAGAATTAGAATAAGAAGAATTAGAATAAGAAGAATTAGAATAAGAAGAATTAGAATAAGAAGAATTAGAATAAGAAGAATTAGAATAAGAAGAATTAGAATAAGAAGAATTAGAATAAGAAGAATTAGAATAAGAAGAATTAGAATAAGAAGAATTAGAATAGAAGAATTAGAATAGGAAGAATTAGAATAAGAAGAATTAGAATAAGAAGAATTAGAATAAGAAGAATTAGAATAAGAAGAATTAGAATAAGAAGAATTAGAATAAGAAGAATTAGAATAAGAAGAATTAGAATAAGAAGAATTAGAATAAGAAGAATTAGAATAAGAAGAATTAGAATAAGAAGAATTAGAATAAGAAGAATTAGAATAAGAAGAATTAGAATAAGAAGAATTAGAATAAGAAGAATTAGAATAAGAAGAATTAGAATAAGAAGAATTAGAATAAGAAGAATTAGAATAAGAAGAATTAGAATAAGAAGAATTAGAATAAGAAGAATTAGAATAAGAAGAATTAGAATAAGAAGAATTAGAATAAGAAGAATTAGAATAAGAAGAATTAGAATAAGAAGAATTAGAATAAGAAGAATTAGAATAAGAAGAATTAGAATAAGAAGAATTAGAATAAGAAGAATTAGAATAAGAAGAATTAGAATAAGAAGAATTAGAATAAGAAGAATTAGAATAAGAAGAATTAGAATAAGAAGAATTAGAATAAGAAGAATTAGAATAAGAAGAATTAGAATAAGAAGAATTAGAATAAGAAGAATTAGAATAAGAAGAATTAGAATAAGAAGAATTAGAATAAGAAGAATTAGAATAAGAAGAATTAGAATAAGAAGAATTAGAATAAGAAGAATTAGAATAAGAAGAATTAGAATAAGAAGAATTAGAATAAGAAGAATTAGAATAAGAAGAATTAGAATAAGAAGAATTAGAATAAGAAGAATTAGAATAAGAAGAATTAGAATAAGAAGAATTAGAAAAGAAGAATTAGAATAAGAAGAATTAGAATAAGAAGAATTAGAATAAGAAGAATTAGAATAAGAAGAATTAGAATAAGAAGAATTAGAATAAGAAGAATTAGAATAAGAAGAATTAGAATAAGAAGAATTAGAATAAGAAGAATTAGAATAAGAAGAATTAGAATAAGAAGAATTAGAATAAGAAGAATTAGAATAAGAAGAATTAGAATAAGAAGAATTAGAATAAGAAGAATTAGAATAAGAAGAATTAGAATAAGAAGAATTAGAATAAGAAGAATTAGAATAAGAAGAATTAGAATAAGAAGAATTAGAATAAGAAGAATTAGAATAAGAAGAATTAGAATAAGAAGAATTAGAATAAGAAGAATTAGAATAAGAAGAATTAGAATAAGAAGAATTAGAATAAGAAGAATTAGAATAAGAAGAATTAGAATAAGAAGAATTAGAATAAGAAGAATTAGAATAAGAAGAATTAGAATAAGAAGAATTAGAATAAGAAGAATTAGAATAAGAAGAATTAGAATAAGAAGAATTAGAATAAGAAGAATTAGAATAAGAAGAATTAGAATAAGAAGAATTAGAATAAGAAGAATTAGAATAAGAAGAATTAGAATAAGAAGAATTAGAATAAGAAGAATTAGAATAAGAAGAATTAGAATAAGAAGAATTAGAATAAGAAGAATTAGAATAAGAAGAATTAGAATAAGAAGAATTAGAATAAGAAGAATTAGAATAAGAAGAATTAGAATAAGAAGAATTAGAATAAGAAGAATTAGAATAAGAAGAATTAGAATAAGAAGAATTAGAATAAGAAGAATTAGAATAAGAAGAATTAGAATAAGAAGAATTAGAATAAGAAGAATTAGAATAAGAAGAATTAGAATAAGAAGAATTAGAATAAGAAGAATTAGAATAAGAAGAATTAGAATAAGAAGAATTAGAATAAGAAGAATTAGAATAAGAAGAATTAGAATAAGAAGAATTAGAATAAGAAGAATTAGAATAAGAAGAATTAGAATAAGAAGAATTAGAATAAGAAGAATTAGAATAAGAAGAATTAGAATAAGAAGAATTAGAATAAGAAGAATTAGAATAAGAAGAATTAGAATAAGAAGAATTAGAATAAGAAGAATTAGAATAAGAAGAATTAGAATAAGAATAAGAATTATAAGAAGAATTAGAAGAAGAATTAGAAGAAGAATTAGAAGAAGAATTAGAAGAAGAAGAATTAGAAGAAGAAGAAGTAGAAGAAGAAGAATTAGAAGAAGAAGAAGAAGAAGAATTAGAAGAAGAAGAAGAAGAAGAATTAGAAGAAGAAGAAGAAGAAGAATTAGAAGAAGAAGAAGAAGAAGAAGAAGAAGAAGAAGAAGAAGAAGAAGAAGAAGAAGAAGAAGAAGAAGAAGAAGAAGAAGAAGAAGAGAAGAAGAAGAAGAGAAGAAGAAGAAGAAGAAGAGAAGAAGAAGAGAAGAAGAAGAAGAGAAGAAGAAGAAGAGAAGAAGAAGAAGAGAAGAAGAAAAGAATAAGAAGAAAGGAAGAAGAAGAAGAAGAAGAAGAAGAAGAAGAAGAAGAAGAAGAAGAAGAAGAAGAAGAAGAAGAAGAAGAAGAAGAAGAAGAAGAAGAAGAAGAAGAAGAAGAAGAAGAAGAAGAAGAAGAAGAAGAAGAAGAAGAAGAAGAAGAAGAAGAAGGGGAATAAAAAGATGATGAGGAAGAAGAGGAAGAAAAAGAAGATGAGGAAAAAGAAGAAGAGAAACACGAAGAAAAAAGAAGAAAATGAAACGGAAAAGAACAGAAAAAAAAATAAAAACTAGAAGAAAAATGGTGGGAAAAGAATAAGACTAGATTAGAAAATAATCTAATAAACAAATAGAAATAGACAAATAAAATTGAACAATAATATAAAAAGAAGTGTATTTTATGAACCGATAGTAACCTAAAAAAAATATATATATTCTGTAGGGTTGACATAAGTAGGCTATAAAATAGATAAAAAAAAAAGTTAATTGAATAATGTAGATTCAATTGTAAATTGAGGGTAGAAGGACAAATACTTCCGAGTTTTTGTAAGACATATTATTATGTTACGGCTATGAAGCCTCATAATACGAGTGTCTTTTCAACTAATAACCTCTGAAATAATTCACAGAAGAACAATTGAAGATTCTACTAGTGAGAACACAGTCGTCGCATCTTCAGACAGACAATGAAGAAGTACAATAGTGATATTAACTTTACAAGAAAGCCTAAGTCTATTTAAGACATCAGCTTTGTATCTTCATCAGACAGACAATAAAGAAGTGCGATAGTGATACTAACTTTACAAGAAAGACTAAGTCTAAGACATAATCTTCTAATCTTCATCAGGTAGACAATGACGAAGTGTGATAGTGATATTAAATTTACAAGAAAGAGTGAGTCTATTTAACACATAATCTTCGTATCTTCGTCAGACAGACAATGAAGAAATGTGATAGTGATACTAACGTTACATTAAAGATTGAGTCTATTTAAGAAATAATATCCGTACCTTCATAAGGTAGACAATGAAGAAGTGTGATAGTGATATTAACTTACAATAAAAAAAGAGAGAGACTTAATTTATGTTAGGAACATCAAAGACGATAAATGAACATCTCGTAACCATGTAAACCCCAGAAATAATAGTTTCTACTCGACTTGGGTCAGGTCGCGAAATTCCCAAGCGTCATGTAGCTTTGGTCACACTTTTGTGTTAAAGGATTCCTACAATACGAGCAAAAGACTAATACTACTACTGTTTTGGCCCCTCCAATAGTGTGAACAACATACTTACACTTTAAAAAGTAAATGATTGATCTATTTATCTAAATATGAAGTTATTTCTTTTTTTCTATTTACCTTCGTACTTACCCCTTTCTGTATGATTCTAAACCATAATATATATCATCATTGTAGCAACAAATATATATATATATATATATACACACACACACACACACACACACACACACACACACACACACACACACACACACACACACACACACACACACACACACACACACACACACACACACACACACACACACACACACACACACACACACACACACACACAGCAGAATGGAAATGGAGCCTTATCTGTGTATATTTAGCAGCAGTGACTTACTTAGAGTTCAGTTGATTGAGAAAAGAATAGCATTATAAAGTATGGACCAAACATAGTGAATAGATATAATTTTAGGGTTGGATGAATTTACAGAACAACGTGTAACCACAATACTATTGCATCTTTTGCCTCGACCTTTATTTGATTATTTATGTCTGTTCTTATGATTTGTAGTATGTGTATTTGTATATGCGTTAAATCATTTAAGCATGTGAATATTTGATACACATATAAGTCTTTCCTTCGATCAATTCCTTCTAATTGTTATTACCTAATTTTCAGTGGTACGCAAAGTAAACAATAATCCATTATGTGCTAATGATAGAGCTATATCCTAACTATTTCACAATTTCTTAAGAATTTCATGTAACTTCATGCTCAATCTCCTCCTTTGTTCCCTGTTCTGCATAATCCACACTGTACTCTCCCCCATCCAATAGGCGTGTCGGTAATTTGTTCCAGCCAATCAAAAGCCTTTATTAGTTTGGGATAGTTCTGCACGAGGGGACGAAGAAGGGGGGGTGGGGTGGATGGGGGTCGTGGATTAAGTGAAGCGGCCTTGCTGTGGATGTACTGTGTCTTGCTAACTACATTGCTTCTGACCCAGGGCAGTGGGCGGGATACAGGTATGACCCGGTCATCCACGAGGAGCTAAGATGAGAGGGGGGAAGGGGTGGTGGAGGGGAGTGGAGTGGGTGGGAGTAGGTACGTGCCTTTGACGTGGCTACCTTCCATATAAGGGGGAGAAAGCTTTTGGTATATAGATAGACAAAACGTGTGTAGTTCCATTCCTAAAGAACTGCACAGGACAGGCAAATATTTTACGTTCTTATATCCCGTATTTGTTCTCCTAGGTCAGACATATCAAACTTAAACCCTCTGCACATGATTATAATCTCGAAGGCCACCAAAGATTTGATAACTCCATATCGTCAGGATTAAAGTTTACACATTATTTTTACTGGCAACGAGAGTATAAAAAAAATCAGTCATATAAATAAATGGTAAATGTTATTATGTCTCATCTTAACAATTTAGTATTTTACTCATTTGTAACACGTGTAGTAACTCGAACTGAAAAATATTGTGTCATCTCGCGGACCACGAAAGGCCATTCTACGGGCCACGAGTTGACGTCCCTGTAAAGGTTCTATTTTGTCCTTGGTGTTATGACAACTTGTAACTAACAGTTGCCGACAAGTCGATGGAAAGCTATCCCCAGTTGCCTTCCACACCTCTTTCCTCTCCTGATTTTGTCCATCATCAGTGTACAAATGCCCCCCTCACCTTATTTCTTCCCTTTTCACATCAGTATATTGGAGGTGAACAAATGTCCTGCACACAGGGCACAGGACACTTAGTAACTTTTCCTAGGCCCCAATGACCTTTCTCCATTCTACCGGATCTTTTGTCCATCATCAGTGGACAAATCTCCCTTCACCTTATTTCTTCCTCTTTCACATTTGTACATTGGAAGTAAACAAATATCCTCACACTGTAATTGCTCCCTCTCCTTATTAACTTTTCCTAGGCCCCAATGACCTTTCCCCGTTCTTCCGGATCTTCTGTCCATCATTAGTGGATAAATCCCCCCCCCCCTTATTACTTACCCCCTCACATTAGTAGAGTGGAAGTGAACTAATGTCCTACAGACAATTACTCCTTAACTTTTCCTAGGTTCCCATGACCTCTACACGTTCTCCCGGATCTTCTGTCTATCATCAATGGACAAATCCCCCCTCACATTAGTACATTAGAGGTGAACAAATGTCCTGCACACAGACAATTACCCTCTCTCCTACTTATTAACTTTTACAAGGCCACCAATAACCTCTCCCCATTCCCTCGGATCTTCTGTCCATTATTAGTGGACAAATCCTTCACTTTATTTCTTCCTCTTCCACTTTGGCATAATGGAGGTGAACAAATGCTCTGCACACAGACAATTGCCCCCTCTTTTCCTTATTAACTTTTCCTGGGCCCCAATAACCTCTACCCGTTCTTCCGGATCTTTTGTCTATCAGTGGACAAATTCCCCCATTACCTTACTTCTTACCTTTTTACATTAGTACATTGGGGGTGAACAAATGCCCTACACACAGACAATTGCTCCCTCCTCTTCCTTAACCTTTCCTATGTTCCAATGACCTCCCCTCGTAACCCCCGGATCTTCATATCTATTCTCTTTTTTTTTTTCTTTTTTGTACCACAACTATGTACTTCGATAATGCCGTAACAAGAAAAACGTCGAACTAATAAAGGTTCCGTACTCACATATCGTTTCGTTTAATTGTTTGACACTTTTGTCTCAGGATCCGAACTCTGCTCTTGAAGTGCTTAACATTCGTAAAGGAGTGTGAGAAATTCGCTAGTGGACAGCGACATCAATCAGATAATTTTTACGTTAGCCGAACGGGTTAAGGCACCGTCTCGGTAGCCTCTTGGCCTCAGAGCGGCAGGTTCGAGTCCTATACGCGACGTTCATAAAAATTATGATTCGTAAATGACTCACTATCTTGACGAAGGAACTCATATCTATTGTATCTTTTCTAACTTACTTTTCTTTTATTCTTGAACAGTGTTAGAGTGAAAACCATCAAGTTACACACTAGAAGACCCGAGACTTTTGGCTCCTTAACGTGGTATTTAACTCATAGCCATCAGAACTTAATACGTGTAATGCTTGAGAAATGATGGAACACATCTCTTGATAGATTGTACCATGGGAATGATAGTTTATAATGCATTACTTATTTCTACTCTAAAAAAATTTTCTATGAATGAAACTGAAGTCTGAAGTTTAATACAGGGTTTTGTGACATTTCAACCGAATTGTATGAACAAAATAATTATTTTCATTCCGGGAAAATTATATTTGTTAAGTTGTCCAAGTGACAAAAGGACTCTGATAGTACATTAATTATTTGTATGACGTAACCGAGTGAGAATGACTCTTAGGGAATTGAACACAACAGAAACTTGTGATTTATTCAATACACATAGCGCAGCTGAACTTCATTGGCCTAACATGAATACATCATAGCCTTTGGTTACCTTAAATTGAAGCTAACAGAGGGACGATAAGACAAGAGAGAACAGTCACAATGTAAGCATTATTGATTTATGATTTTTCAGTACTATATTTTTAGGGATGACCCGTCATTCAGGAGGTGCTAAGATAAGAGGGAGGGTGGAGGGGTGTGGAGTGTATTCAGGGATGGAATGGGTGGGAATGATTTTATGCCTTTTTCTTTTCGGCTACCCCCCTTGTAAGGGGGAAAAAGCCTTGGTATATGTATGTATGTATGTATATTTTTTTCTGCGATCATCAGAAACCATCATCTGCAACCATCAGGGTTAGACCCTATTTGCCTGGGAAACTCAATTTCATAGTCGCACGCACGCACGCACACACACACTCGATGGCGCGGTGGTAGCATTTGCGGCCGCCACTATAACAGTCCGGGTTTTGAACCCCGCCCAGGGCTGAAATAATTTCAGTATCACTGCGCTGCGAGTCGTTACTTCAACTCTCGGGGGGGGGGCTCTTTTCCCGGAGGAAAATAACTGTCGATCACGAGTCCAACACGTGTTGCAAGACAATGGTGAATCACACACACATGTATACACGTACATATACACACACACGCGCACACACACCCGCATGCACACACCCACAAACATGCATACACGCATACACACACACACACACATGTATACACGTACATACACACACATACACACACACACACACACACACACACACACACACACACACACACACACATGTATACACGTACATACACACACACACACACACACACACACACACAGAATGAGGGAACCCCACGAGCGTTGTTCCTTTTATGTATACTACATTTAAGTAAATACAATTAGGTAAATACACGCACACACAGACAGATGGAAATACGCCAGACTTTTTATTGTCGAGCAATATTTTCTCGCCAACAGGCAGCCGGGAATTTGCCTTCAACGATTTGTCTTTAAAGGTGTTAGCCAACAATACGACTGTGTGAGTAAAACATGAGCCGAAATGTCTGTGCGTCATCTCATCCGGCTTGTGAGTGGTGTTCCCACGTTGCGTACCCGCGACTGTGTAAAACATGAGTCAAAATGCCTGTATGTCATCTCATCTGGTTTGTGAGTGGTGTTCCCACGTTGCGTACCCGCGACTGTGTGAGTAAAACATGAGTCAAAATGTCTGTATGTCATCTCATCCGGTTTGTGAGTGGTGTTCCCACGTTGCGTACCTGCGACTGTGTGAGTAAAACATGAGCCGAAATGTCTGTGCGTCATCTCATCCGGTTTGTGAGTGGTGTTCCCATGTTGCGTACCTGCGACTGTGTGAGTAAAACATGAGCCGAAATATCTGTGCGTCATCTCGTCCGGCTTGTGAGTAGTGTTCCCACTGTTGCGTACCTACGACTGTGTAAAATATGAGTCAAAATGTCTGTATGTCATCTCATCCGGTTTGTGAGTGGTGTTCCCACGTTGCGTACCCGCGGCTGTGTAAAACATGAGTCAAAATGTCTGTACGTCATCTCATCCGATTTGTGAGTGGTGTTCCCACGTTGTGTACCTGCGACTGTGCAAGTAAAACATGAGCCAAAATGTCTGTGCGTCATCTCATCCGGCTTATGAGTGGTGTTCCCACGTTGTGTACCTGCGACTGTGCAAGTAAAACATGAGCAAAAAAGGCTGTGCGTCATCTCATCCGGCTTATGAGTGGTGTTCCCACGTTGCGTACCTGCGACTAAATGAGTAAAACATGAGCCGAAATGTCTGTACGTCATCTCATCCGGTTTGTGAGTGGTGTTCCCACGTTGAGTACCTGCGACTGTGTGAGTAAAACATGAGCCGAAATGTCTGTGCGATATTTCATCCTGCGTGTGAGTGGTGTTCCCACGTTGCGTACCTGATACTGCATCTGGGCTCACACATGATCAACGAGTTTGCGAATTTTTATAAGCAAAATCCTTTCCATACATTCGCAAAGTTGATAGTGATTCCTGAATGTAATCTTGCTTGCTAGAATAGACAATATTGTTAGCTAGAATAGACAGTATATTAGCTAGAATAGACAGTATGTTAGGTAGAATAGACATTACTGTTAGGTAGAATAGACGGTGTTGTTACCTAGAATAGACAGTATTGTTAACTAGAATAGACAGTATTGTTAGCTAGAATAGACAGTATTGTTAGCTAAAACAGACAGTATTGTTAGCTAGAATAGACGGTATTGTCAGACTCCAAGCTGTCAAACAATGCTAGAAACTGTACAATCTTTAGCATAAGCCGCGTACATAAGACATACTACAATTTCTAAATTGTTACCATCTTATGAAAGCTAAATATTAATCTATACAACATAATATCACAAAGATAAGGGAAATATAACTGTAGGTGTGCAGGACACAAAAAGGCGCTCAATGGTATAAAGACGAGTCTGCAGAGGATGTAAATATAAGAGCAGAAATTAAGCTCGTGAAACGCACTGTGTGGCGAGGTACGCTCAGATACAAAGATACGACACGTGCCTTTGCGCTAAATGGGGTGTAATTTTGGTCAGGATAGGTTAGGCTAAATTAGCGCAGGTTTGGCTACGTTATGTTACGTTATCGTACTCTGCGTTAAGCTGCGCTATCTAACATTACGTTATGTACGGTTACGTTGTTTTGTTATGTTATATTTTTGTGTTATGTTATTGTTGCTATGAAGTTATATTATGTTGTGCTGTGTTGTATTACCATTTTGTTGTATCGTGTTATATTATGTTTCATTTTATGTTGTTAATGTTATGATATAGATTGTGTTATGTTGTTATGTTATATGTTGTGTTATGAAATAGTGTTATGTTATGCTATGTGATGTCATGTCATTATATTATATTATGTTTTGTGTTATGTTACTTCATGCTATGTTATTTTATGCTATGTTATACCATGCTATGTTGTGTTATTTTATGTTATGTCAATTTACGTTACATTACTGTACGTTATGTTACGTTACGTTACATTAGGTTACAATATGGTGCTCTCAAGCACTTAGGACCGACCATCTACTGCGTCAGCCATCCTGGCCCTTATGCCAAGAGGGAATAAGGTCAATTTTTGCGATGCGGATGGTTTCTAATCCAATAGTTTTGGTGGACATACAACAGTTAGGTTCAGGAATGTGTGGTCCACTTAATAAGAATTACAAAATCAAAAGTTTTTGTTATTATACACTACGAGTAGTTGAAATAGTGAACAGCCATTTTGCGTACTAAGCGCTGTCCATATCTGTGTGTGTGTGTGTGTGTGTGTGTGTGTGTGTGTGTGTGTGTGTGTGTGTGTGTGTGTGTGTGTGTGTGTGTGTGTGTGTGTGTGTGTGTGTGTGTGTGTGTGTGTGTGTGTGTGTGTGTGTGTGTGTGTGTGTGTGTGTGTGTGCGTGCGTGCGTGCGCAGTATTATATATATATATATATTATATATATATATATATATATATATATATATTGATGTAAGCATATATATATATATATATATATATATATATATATATATATATGTGTGTGTGTGTGTGTGTGTGTGTGTGTGTGTGTGTGTGTGTGTGTGTGTGTGTGTGTGTGTGTGTGTGTGTGTGTGTGTGTGTGTGTGTGTGTGTGTGTGTGAGAGAGAGAGAGAGAGAGAGAGAGAGAGAGAGAGAGAGAGAGAGAGAGAGAGAGCATAAGAACATAAGAATGAAGGAGACAGCAAGAGACCATAAGGCCTACACTAGGCAGCTCCGTATCCATCACCACCTGTCATCCCCATCCATAAAGTTGTCTAATCGTTTCTTAAAACAACTGATAGTTTCAGCGCTCATTACATGGTTACTAAGTGTATTCCATTAGTCAACCACCCTATTAGTTAACCAATTCTTGCCTAGGTCCTTTTTAAATCTAAATTTGTCCAGTTTATATCCACCACTGCGAGTCCTGCCCTGTCCAACTCTACGCCTCGAAAGAAAGAGAGCATGTGTCTGTGCATGTGACTGTATGTGATTCTACAAGCTTCATTAAATTAACAAAACTCCCATGTGTATCCATATCAACAGCGTCTCGTATTTAGGGTATTACTTTTGTAATGACATACTGATTTCCAAACGCGTTTTGTACCATAACATGGGATACAGTACATTAACCGTGAATTTTCAACCTATAGATCTTTATGACGCAGGTTACGTCAGAAATAATGCTCTCTTTTTGTAACACATTTTTTATGTACCTATTTATGGATATATTTAGGAATATTTTTTGGCCTGAATGACATAGTTCATTCATATATTCATGCTACGATGCCTCGTCTTCTCAAGAATTATGAGGTCTCTTATTGGTGTATTCTATTGTATATTATATGCCTTTGTATTCCGAATGCTTTATCATTGGCTGAATTGCTTTAATGCAGTCAATGTTTTAGTGATTTTAGTGACGTCCCTACTGACCAGTGTCACGTGGTATTCGCTTATGTTTGGATATTAGATAAAAAAAAAAAAAAATAAAAAAAAATCTGATGCCCTCCATAAATCTCGACCACTGCTTTGAGGCCCTGCTCACACTAGCGGTTTCAACCGCGTTGTTTTAATTATAAGCAAGCCACGGATGCATTCATACACAACCGCGGATTTTTTCCTTGACCATCAATTACCACCGCGGTTTCCGCGCGGTTTCCGCGCGGTTCAAACTGCTATGTGAACAGGACCTCAGTGAGTCGTTGGTACGATATTGCCCGGTAAGATAGACATTTTGGTCATCTCCATAGAAAGCCTAAAAGTTATGTAACTCAGTCATCAAGATCGTGAAAAGAAGTTCACTTATAATCAATATCCCCATACTATGTAATCAAGTGTTACGTTGAAATAATATTCTCGTCATATAATTACTGTAAGCATAACAAGGTAGTTTAACAAGCCAAGTATTTTCATTCGAATAAATGGTAATATCGTTTTAAAGTGATTAACACCTTGGGCATAAAGGTAGACCTTATTGATTTTGCTTAAAGAAAAACCCTCGTAATAGAAATGCTCTAGTTATGTTAGCCGTATTTTTCAAGCGGACCACATGTCACCACATATCACATACGCACCACATATCACACATCACGCATCAGTGGTAAAGCTAACATCATCCTCACCATAAATAACCACATCCATACCACCAGAACATACATCCTTATTCCAACTCCGCACATTAATTCCTCCCTGTCTCCCTCATGACGTAATTACCTTCTTGCCTCTGATTGGACGAGAGCCGGAGGGACACCAGCCAATCAAATATTCAAGAAGGGGCGAGGTACAGAGGATGGAACTAGAAACATAGGTCTTAGCGTTTGAAGGAGTAACTAGAATGTTGTAAATATTTTATATTACAATGTGTCAAGTGGTAGTAGTATGACTTAAAACCTGTGTGTTATTAATTTGACAAGATTTTGGTGTCTTGAATGGATAGACTCTTCACTAAGGAAGCCAATAAAAACATCCGTCTAGATCATGTCACTCTTCTTTTTATCACGTTTGTTGGGTTGAGTAAATACAAATTTATCTATATCCAAATAGTTTTTTCCCTTTCTAAGGGAGGTAGATAATACAGAGGCACATAACCTACTCCCTCAAATAGTCATATTTCATTCAAATATCATCCGTCCCATTCAAATATCAACGGTCCTAACGGTTTCTTTCGGTCATCAAGTGATTTAATTAAGTTGTTGGGAACCCTCTTCGCAACGGAAATATTAAATGTACCTCGAGCCTATTTTCATCACCCCATTTGCTGCATTCTATGATTTTAATTGTTTATTTTAGTAAACAACACGTGATTTCATTCAGCAATGAAAGGGTAATATCAGGTGACGTATGAAGTAGGAAATAAGAAACCATGAACAGACACACGCACACACACACACACACACACACACACACACACACACACACACACACACACACACACACACACACACACACACACACACACACATAAAGTACATATGATTTATATATGTGAATATATATCTATACACACATATATATTATATACATGTACATATACATATGTATATATATGCTTACATATGTCTTTCTGGTGATCAGGAAGCTTATAAACGTATGGAGAGCGATGGCACATCTTTGATGTTTTTTGCTTATTTGATATTTGGTTTTACCACTGCTGAAGACTTCGCCTTCTCAAGGTTGTTTTTCCTTATTGCTTCGCCTTGTAAGTGGGTCATCATTTATCACAGAAGCAGACCAGAGAGAGAATCTTCATCTGTTTCAGAAAGTGACGCGTCACTTGTGGTTTTAGAAGCTGTTTTCCTTACTTCCTTCACCCTCAGTTCTGTCCTCATCTTCCTTCTAATACCTCTGTCACCACTTGAGGGAACTTATAGTCACTCTAGTGTATCAAAACACCTGTTCTATAAATTAAGGAATATTCTATTCCCATTGACTATCTCTCGTTGTTTATCGTTTAAAGAACCTAGGGACTTTGACACAGCACTCTAAACAGCATTCCATAAAGACGTAACTTCAGGTCGCGGTTTCGATGTAAGGAAGTTCTATTGATAATTAACAAGCCATTACTGTCACCCCTGAACACAAGTGTGTGTGTGTGTGTGTGTGTGTGTGTGTGTGTGTGTGTGTGTGTGTGTGTGTGTGTGTGTGTGTGTGTGTGTGTGTGTGTGTGTGTGTGTGTGTGTGTGTGTGTGTGTGTGTGTGTGTGTGTGTGTGTGTGTGTGTGTGCGTGTGTGTGTATGTGTATGTGTGATTCACCATGGTCTTGGATCACGCGTTAGACTCGTGACCGACAATTATTAACCTCCCGGATGAGAGCTCAGGGCTCGTATGGCCGATCTATGGGTAATACTGTGTGTGTGTGTGTGAACTCTCATCCGCAAGAATAATAATTCTCTCTCTCTCTCTCTCTCTCTCTCTCTCTCTCTCTCTCTCTCTCTCACGCACTCTCTCTCTCTCTCTCTCTCTCCTCTCTCTCTCTCTCTCTCTCACACACACACACACACACACAACATAAACACACACAAACACATACACACACAAACACATACACACACACACACAAACTCATACATACACACACACACAAACACATACACACACATGCACACAGACACACACACACACACACACACACACACACACACACACACACACACACACACACACACACACACACACACACACACATACGCGCGTGATACAAACACGCACATACGCACATATACACACATAAAATAATAAATTGCCGCAGAAAGACCCAGACAGGATTTACGATTGAAACCAGGCGTGGAAAATGAATTTTAATTGAAAAAGACTACAGTACAAAATATCGGAAATGAAATCAGTAAAAATGCGAAGAGACCATCACTGAATTATTCTATGGCAAATGAGGGTTTCACGAAGGAAGAAGAGAAGAAAGTTCCTGGAGTGTAGGTCATGTAATATATATATATATATATATATATATGTTGAATCAACTACACAATGACAAATGTAACTGAAGGCGGAGGAATCAGAAAACCTCTCTTATACGTCCCAAGAGATAACCTGCCTGTGTATAAAATGCCCATGTTGTATTTCATTGTTAGCTTTGTGATCAAGACCTTGTGGGTCGGAACGTTAAAGTATCAAGTCTCTCCCATTATTCCCCGTCTGATTCATCCACCTTCAGTTATATATATATATATATATATATATATATATATATATATATATATATATATATATATATATATATATCTTTAATAGATATAAGTTGGAGACTCGCTGGCCGTGTGGTGTTAAGGTGTCGAACCCTGCCACCGGCGAAGTTAGGCCAAGGGCATGGTTTATTATATTCCACGGCACAAAGCCTTCTGTATGGGGCACCGTCCTGTCCTCCCAATAAGGGGAGAGAGAGAGGTTGTAACATCAAACCAAATCATCATCATCATCATCACCATCACCACCATCACCATCACCATCACCACCATCACCATCATCACCACCATCACCACCATCACCACCATCACCATCACCATCACCACCACCATCACCATCACCATCATCATCATCAAGGAATCGAAAATCTTATTTGACTAAGGTTCGCGTACAGCTTAGTGGTGTAATTCCCACGAAACTTTTTTTTTTATACATTAATAAATGTAAATTAGTAAATACATGAAGAAACAGGTAAATATATAAATGAATAAATGAACAAATAGATTAATGAATACATATGTATGAATAACTAAATAAATGAATTAGTCAACAAATATATCAATAAATTGATATATAAATAAGTATATGAATTAATAAAAAATAAAAAGAGAAACAGCTAAAGATGAATAAGTAAATAAATAAATAAATGCACACTTGTACACACACATACGCACACACACACACACACACACACACACACACACACACACACACACACACACACACACACACACACACACACACACACACACACACACACACGATACACACAATAATACACACGCATACAGGCATACATATACACGTCATCAATGCAAATTCATGCGTGGAGGAGGAAGGGTGGGGGGCAGTGGTGGTGGGGAGGGAGAGGGGGGAGAGGGAAGAGGGGGGGAGGGAAGAGGGGGAAGGGGGGATTCTTGCGTCGAGAAGCCAATCAACCTGAGAGAGTGAGAAGGCAAGAGCTCCCCCCTCGATTCCCCCCCCTTCGAATTCCCCCCCCCCGAACAACCCCCCCCCCTCCACCGCTCCCAAGTGGCCAATCGATGAAGGTGGCCGTTATATCTGGCTTGTGTTGTCTAGTTTGTTATAAAGTATTTATTGTAAGGTCGCTACGCTGTATTATGAAAATAGAAGAACGGGTCTAGAACAGATGGGGTGGTAATGTAATTATAACCTAAACGACTTCTGCTGTGTTTACTTTATGCTAACCCCACTTGTGATGAATCACACTCATTATGCTTTCTTATATGAACAGGCACTAGATGCATATGCTTTAATACCATTTACGCACCGTTGGATGAAAAATTATGTTTACTTTATGGTAACTCACCTGTGGTCAATTGCAAACGTGTTCTTACAGTAGAGGCAATACGCTGATGAAATTACCTCTGAACTTATGACTAAATCTGGTGGATCTATGGCGGCGTTGTATGAAATTATAGGATTTCTAGTTTATCAAGAATGCAATAATCGATGAGGCAATTAAGCATACGTAGATAATCAGATAAAATTCATGATGTATTTTATTCTAATACATGTTGGTATGTTGGTATAATACAGTGGGTGTGTTTCTTTGTGTCATACGAGTGATAATTCCTGATAACGTTTAACAAAAATGTTGCAAAAAAAAAAAAAAAAAAAAAAAATTGAAATTGCCAAGAGGTATATTTCTGAAATTTTTAGCATTTACTTGATGATATGATTTAGCGTCACAAACTCCCCCCCAATGGGAAGGATAGTACAATACCCCTTACAGAGTGCTTTGTAGTATGGAATTTAATGAACCATACCCTTGGCTCAACTTCGCCGGTGGCAGGGTTCGATCTACCATCCTCTCGACCTTCGCCGCAAGTAACGACGCTCTAACACGCGTTGCTTGCA
>NC_134792.1:56016039-56031039 GCF_046742065.1 Oratosquilla oratoria | reverse complement strand
TGGGACGTGATGAAAGAACTCCTGCTATAAAAGAACACTGAGGACAAGGGCAATACGACAAATGCGCGTGCACATATGTGATATATGTGTATGGGTCCGCGTGTGTGTGCGTGCGTGTGTACATGTAATTGTATGTGTGTGTATGTGTGTGTATATGTGTGTGTGTATGTGTGTGTGTGTGTGTGTGTGTGTGTGTGTGTGTGTGTGTGTGTGTGTGTGTGTGTGTGTGTGTGTGTGTGTGTGTGTGTGTGTGTGTGTGTGTGTGTGTGTGTGTGTTTACGAGAGGAGCACGTTAACAGTGTAGATTAAAGCCGATGGTTGCAAGAAGGAAACTGTTGAAATATTTGTTCTTCGCGGCATTAGACAAATCGTAACTAACACACTAACACTAGTCAGGATGTCCTCATCTACGTCTGCCAATGGCGAACTAATAGGTTAGTTGCTGAAAAGAAGATGAATGATATCCTGTTATAGAAATTATATTGGTCAACAGAGGCATGCGTAGAATGATGTATATAAGGGGAATATGACGTGGGAGATTGGAATACGTATGGGGGCCATTTATCAAACTGATGTGGTTGATAAAGGAATACGATTTGTATCGTAGCTCATCCTGTAGAGCTCACTTATAAAACATCGTTTGTGTGTGTGTTTGCGCGTAGGGACGGGAGATGAAAAGACGCAAATGAATAATTTAATTCTTCTGCTTTGTAGGAAAGTCTTGTCTATTCTTTCGTTGTCGACAGAATATCGTTTCAGCTTCCGTCGAATGGTGCATTGTTTGTGCACGTCATTGATGTTGCGGAAAGATCTAAAACCTCTTTTCCGTTGATGATGTAACTCCTGTCTTTCCATCCACTGAAGAAGAAGGAGAGTAGCCATCGTGTGAGAGAAGAGCCCAAGGGTCCTATATCCTCGCCGCGCCGATGATGCATTCATTCCCTCAAGTGGATCATTATGAGCAGGTACCAGAGCACCACTGTCCTCAGAATTGGGAAGACTAAAAGACAAAGTAGTTGATGGAGAGTTGATTCTGCAACAACCCTTGGATCCAACACAGAGTCAATTTTGGGAAGACTAAAAGACAAAGAAGTTGATGGCGAGTTGATTCTTCAACAACCCTTGCATCCAACACAGAGTCAATTTTGGGAAGGCTAAAGACAAAGAAGTTGATGATGGCGAGTTGATTCTTCAACAACCCTTGCATCCAACACAGAGTCAATTTTGGGAAGACTAAAAGACAAAGAAGTTGATGGAGAGTTGATTCTGCAACAGCACTCGCATCCAACACAGAGTCAATTTTGGTGTGCAAAAGAAGAGTTGCTGGAGAGAATCAATGAAATTAATATCATTTGGAAATGTGCTCCAATGAGATACATTAATGGGCTCATAAATTATTTTGATGAATGTATATACATGAATACTAATGTGTCAGCCAAGCGTTCATGCATTTAGTTTGGTGTTTGTGTCTGTACTTCGTGTGTGTGTGTGTGTGTGTGTGTGTGTGTGTGTGTGTGTGTGTGTGTGTGTGTGTGTGTGTGTGTGTGTGTGTGTGTGTGTGTGTGTGTGTGTGTGTGTGTGTGTGTGTGTGTGTGTGTGTGTGTGTGTGTGTGTGTGTGTGTGTGTTTGTGTGTGTATTTGTCTGGTTCTCCGTGTATGTATGTGTGTATATATATACGCGTGTGAGACTGTTAGACAGAGAACCAGAGAGACAGATAGACAGACAAGCAGGCAGACAAGCAGACAGCCATAAAGACACACGGACAGATATTAAGACAGACAACAGACAGACAGCGAGGCAGAAAGACAGACATACAGACAGGCAGTCAGACATACAGACACTCAGACAGTCAGACAGACAGACAGACAGAAACTGAAACAGACGGAAATGGCAGCAGACAGAAAAATGAATTAACAGACAAACTGAGAGATAAAGCGAGAAGTAGACATACAGACAGACAAACAAGCAAACAGAGACTCAGCGAGTTAGGATGAGAGCAGAGACACAGACGGACAGACAGACAGACAGGTGTTGAGTGTCATACGCTAGGAGGCGCGTAGCTACGGCCGAAGCCGTTGCCTTTGCTTCTGGGAACCGGACAGTAGTTCGGGATTTGAATCCACAACTAGCGAATGCGAGACAAGCACGCTACCGATGACGCTAACAGAGCACGGATAGTCTGATAAACAAAGAAATACACACACAAACATGCACACACACACACACACACACACACACACACACACACACACACACACACACACACACACACACACACACACACACACACACACACGCATGTAAATGTATGTACGGTAAGTGGTCATATATGAGCTCTGAGCTCTCTTCTGGGAGGAAAATAACTGTCGATCACGAGTCCAACACGTGACCCAAGACCATGGTAAATCACATATACACACACATAGGCCAGCACGTATATGCACGCACACGCACGTACACACACACACACACACACACACACACACACACACACACACACACACACACACACACACACATAGGTCAGCACGTATATGCACGCACACACACACACACACACACACACACACACACACACACACACACACACACACACACACACACATAGGTCCAGCACGCACACGCACGCGCCTCCTGACGTCCATATCTTATTTCCTGACATCATTTCCCATTTTCATCATATTTCAGTATCTTCCCGTTTTCTTTGATTCCCGTCCTGTTCTTCCCATTCTCTCACGTTTTCTTTCTGACCCCAATATCCTCCCTCCGCAAACATTCACTTTGTAATCGTCAACCCTCCGTTTTCTATTTCTGTTCCCCTTAAACACTTCTTCACTATCCATTCCCCTCATTCCACAGTCTAGTTTCCCCTCTGGTCCCGTCTTTCCCCTCGCCTAAGGGGGGAGTCTCCTCCCTCCTGATCGCGACAACCTAACCCGACCTCCTTTCCTAGATTTCTGCCACTCCCCCATAATGTGGATTCCTTTACACGGGACACACACACACACACACACACACACACACACACACACACACACACACACACACACACACACACACACACACACACACACACACACACACACACACACACACACACACACACCACATAAACATACACACACACATACATGCATGTACACACACGTATGCACACACTCGTGCACACACACAGATTGAGAAAGAGAAAGAGAGAAAGAGAGAGAGAGAGGAAGAGTTAGAGAGAGGGACACAGAGAGACGGAGAGACAGACAGACATAGAGAGAGAGACAGAGAGACAGAGAGAGAGAGACAGAGAGAGAGAGAGAGAGAGACAGAGAGAGAGAGAGAGAGAGAGAGAGAGAGAGAGAGAGAGAGAGAGAGAGAGAGAGAGAGAGAGAGAGAGAGAGAGAGAGAGAGAGGGTGACGTTATAGTAAACTATCTATTTCATGTACGTCATACCTGCACGGTCATTCAGACCTGTTGGGCAATCTCCGAATCCCTCTGCCCATTTACTTACAATCTGTTGTCGTCGTTCAAAGATCAGCATCAATCGTCTGATAACAGAGTGACCCTTCGTAGACAGGGAAGATGGATCGGGTGTCTGCCTGTTTACCTTCTCTATGGACAGGGGAATTCCAACGTGTCGATTATGATCGGTGACGTGATCTTATCCGACATGATCATCGGTTTTGTAAATACGCATTGACAAAGGCATTTCCTCACACTCACACGCGCGCGCGCACACACACACACACACACACACACACACACACACACACACACACACACACACACACACACACACACACACACACACACACACACACACACACTCGATGGCGCGGTTGGTAGAGTCCCAGACTGTCATTATGGCGGTACCGGCGGTACCTGTTTCGAATCTTGCCCAGGGCTGAAATTATTTCAGTATTGCTGCACTTCGAGTTGTTACTCCAACTCTCGTAGGCGGGGAGTTGGGTGTGTGTGTGCGTGTAAGATCATAGCATTACCCATAGATTGGTTATACGAGCTCTGAGCTCTCTTTCGGGAGGGAAATACCTGTCGATCACGAGTTCAACACATGATCCAAAGACCAAGGTGAATCACACAGAAATATTAAATATATATATGTATATATATTATATATACGTATATATATATATACATATATATTATATATACATATACATATATATATATTATATATATATACATATATATATTATATATATATATACATATATATATATATATACATATATATATATATATATACATATATATATATATATATATATATATATATATATATATGTGTGTGTGTGTGTGTGTGTGTGTGTGTGTGTGTGTGTGTGTGTGTGTGTGTGTGTGTGTGTGTGTGTGTGTTTACATGTATGTACAGTACGTGGCCATAAATATCAAATTCCTAATATCCACATAAAGAAAAGGCAATAGCACAAAATCGCGTCCCTATTCGGCTCTTCACGTGTTCGTACAAGACTAAAGAAGACGAGGACTGTTCCTGATAGCCTGGGCAAGTGGCGTTCATCAGGAGACGTCAACTGCTGACCCGGAACGTTGTTGACATAATGTGGTCATTTTTTTCCCCATAACATGATTCTCTTTTTCACAATGTTTCGTACCGTTCTATGCATACATCACTACAGTGAACGATAACAATAGATCCACTTGAACAAAAACACGAATTTACCTACGTGTTGTCAACACTAGAAGGCTAGTTATCATTATCATTATTATATATTTTTTCATACATCCTCGACCTTAATTTGCTCGTTTCATGATATTCGGCCATCAGTTTTTCTTACTAATGATTAAATTACTATCTTTGGCATAGGTTTTGTCGCACCACAGGTGAAATATACGGGTAATTTGTGATGAATGAGATGCATTCGACACACCAACAGCTTACGTGTCGTGAACAGAAATACGCTTGAAGTTTCATACCTCCTAACTCAGAGTTACCTACGATCCGACAGAGGTAATACCACCTCTGATCTGAGGGTTACCTATGATACGTATAGAATTGTCTAGAGCAGTTAGAAAGGTTAGAAAAAGTGTACAAGTCCTTTTTCGGCCCATCTCCCACCCAGAAATGAGTAAAATTGGCTAAAGACCTTTTTAAGTCCAATCATGACCTCTGGTCTTTATCATGACCTATTTCTTCGTCGTTGACAGAAACGAAATCCTGAACAAAGCAGATGACGTCACGGCGGAATGATGTCACGGTGGAATGACGTCACGGTTGGATGACGTAACATATTATGACGTCACACACGATGACGTCACGGCGAGATGACGTCACTAGTCAGCAAAGACGTCTTCTGTGAACCCTTTGATAAAGCATAGTTGATTGAAAATCCCTCCTTCACTCCCCCCCCCCCCACGGTGACCTAACCTGTAATCGATAAGTATGTGGGAGGTCAGCCCACGTACTCTACTGCAAGTGATCACGTTGTTACGTGACTGTTGGTGTCTTATTGACGGGGGCTACCCGTTCTGGTTGCCCAGCGTTCCAGTAAGGTTGTCGCACCTATGAGAAAATAGTTATCAATATTTGTTGACAATGATATTGACAAATCCGCTTTTATTGTCAATCATAACGTGGTCGCAAGTAACTAAGAGAAACTAATAATCAATATTTGTTGACAGTAATATTGACAATTCCAATATTATTGTTAGTCATAAAAAAATCATTTTTATTGTCAATCATAAGGTGGTCACACGTAACTAAGAGAAACTAATGTTGGAGAACTTCTAGAACGACGCAGTCTCCTTTCTACCTACGTCTACCTACATCTACCGACGCTCACCCACAAGACAACTACGCTCATACGCATGCACATACATTGCACTACCACGTGTGTAAGATGGTAGTCAAGACCTGACGTACACCAAGGGTCAAGTGTCGCGGTCAAGTCTATTGGCCTGATACTCCAAATTATCGGGGTCATGACCTCGGACGCGCACAGCTGTCACCAAACCCTTGGTTCCTGCTAACGAAGATATTGCCACTTCGACAATAATTTCCAAAAGGTTATTAGTCTCACCAGTCCATATTCGGACACATGTATATAAATGATACAAAGTGATGTATCATCATTTCTTGTTGCCCCTGTATGTAAATTAAATAATTTCGATGTCTAGTCTCGCTGGAAACAGCGACCATATAAATATTTTTCCCTTGTTGGCAACCTTGCCGGATTGATGTATATAATGAACCGTTTCTCTTCGGAGAGCGGAAGATATTCACTCGAAAAAGACAAGAACTAAGGCTTGTTTTCCACGCCTCCAAAGAAGCCACTTCACTCGAACGCTACCATATGTTGTGAACAACACAATCCAACACTAATTATCAATATTTGTAGACAATAATATTGACAATTCCAATATTATTGTCAATCTTAACAATTTCGTTGTTACTGTCAATCATAAGGTGGTCGCACGTAACTAAGAGAAATTAAGCATCAATATTTGTTGATAATGATATTGACAATCCCACTTTTATTGCCAATCATAACCTCCCATATATAAATACAAAGCCAGAATTATATAGAGCTGATGTCTTAACACGGTCAACATGGGTTAAATTGCTTCAATGTCTTCAATGAATGTTTATTGTGTATATACATTTACTCGTTTGTAAGGGTCGTGTTATGTGTCGGACATTTCTCTAGATGTCTTTCTAGAATAGTTGGGACCAACTTGACACCGTAAGTATTGATTAACTTACCTCAGTGAAGTTAGAAGGTGTTTATTCTTGCATGCAACTTCAATCACTCACAAGTGTCGTCTTATACGCCAGATCATTCTGTTTAGTCGATAGCAAATAGTTTGGTTAGGTTAGGTTAGGTTAGGTTTAGATTAGGTTAGGTCAGGTCAGGTTAGGTTAGGTCAGGTTAGGCTAGGTTAGGTTAGGTCAGGTTAGAGTAGGTTAGGTCAGGTCAGGTTAGGTCAGAATAGGTTAGGTCAGGTTAGGCTAGGTTAGGTTAGGTCAGGTTAGAGTAGGTTAGGTCAGGTCAGGTTAGGTCAGAATAGGTTACGTTAGGGTAGGTTAAGTTAGGTCAGGTTAGGCTAGGTCAGGTCAGGTCAGGCTAAGTTAGGCTAGGTTAGGCCAGGTCAGGTTAGGCTAGGTTAAGTCAGAATAGGTTACGTTAGGTTAGGTCAAGTTAGGTTAGGTTAAGTTAGGTCAGGTTAGGCTAGGTCAGGTCAGGTCAGGCTAAGTTAGGCTAGGTTAGGCCAGGTCAGGTTAGGCTAGGTTAAGTCAGAATAGGTTACGTTAGGTTAGGTCAAGTTAGGTTAAGTTAGGTCAAGTTAGGCTAGGTCAGGTCAGGCTAGGTTAGGTCAGGTCAGGTTAGGTCAGAATAGGTTAGGTCAGAATAGGTTAGGTCAGAATAGGTTAGGTTAGGTTAGGTTAAGTTAGGTCAGGTTAGGCTAGGTCAGGTCAGGCTAGGCTAGTCTAGGTTAGGTCAGGTCAGGTTAGGTTAGGTCACTCCTCATTTCAATTAACGTGTTTGGGACTAATATTCTTTCGTGCTTATTCTGTCTTCCACTGCATGATTTTATTCGTCAAAGAAAAAACAAAACAAAATCATTTTTATTTTATCTCAATACTTTAATCGTTAATTGGGTGGTTGGCCATCATGACCTTTCTTAGAGTTGAGTGACCTAAGACCAAATGACCTTGGTGACGTCATGTCTCCAGGTGCTGGCGCCCTCGTCCACTCATCCACTCATATACTCGTCACTCATCCACCTTACTCCTTTCAACTATGCAAGAACCTAAAAGCTTCCCTCGGCCCAAACATTCGCTTTGATATGGAAGTTGCTCGTGTAGTACTCGTATATTGACAGCAGGTTCCTTATGCATCCAATATATATTTTTTTTTTGGGGGGGGGCTTCAGTGGTACCCCTACGGATCAGAGGTATCCAGCATTCCTTTATGTCATTGGCAACTATCCTCTAAAAAAAAAAAAAAAAAAAAAAATGCTGATTACTTCTAGACTTATTTTTTTTTAGGTGGTATTCATTAAAAAATCTTTCCCTTCCAAGGATTTATATAAGGAAAGATTTTTTTTAAGAATACTACCGTAAGAATCTTACGGTGGTATTCTTAAAAATTCTTTCCTTATATAAATCTTTCCTTATATAAATCTTATATAAATCCTTGGAAGGAAAATATTTTTTTTAGGAATACCACTGTAAGAATCTTACGGTGGTATTCTTAAAAATTCTTTCCTTATATAAATCTTTCCTTATATAAACCTTATATAAATCCTTGGAAGGGAAAGAATTTTTTAAGAATATCACCGATAGATGTCTTACACATATCCAAGAATAAACAGGATCCTTTGGACCTTCCTATCTATTCTCAGTTGCGTATACTACGACTATCTACTTGGATAAAGGTACAACAAACACAGCGTCGTACTATATATGCCTATCTTTCTCCTTTCCCCAAACATCATTCTTCTTCATTTTCATCCACCAAATCATCCTCCATTCGTTCCCAAAAACCTCTATGTCCTCTCTCCCCTCTCCTCCCCCCTCCTCCTCCTCCTCCTCCTCGTCCTTTTCTTCGTCCTAATAATCCCCCCTCATCCTCCTACTCCTCCTCCTCCTCCTCCTCCTCCTCAGTCCTCCGGCAACCAAATAATCCTCAATTGACTTTCGGTGCCTGCCCTCTCTCCCGCCTTTCCCTCCACTACACGATGCACAGATCCCTCCCCAACAGCCTACTTGCCTCCACAGCCTTTACCCTCTCTCTTTCTGCTCTTTTTCTGCTCTCTTTCTGATCTCTTTCTGCTCCTCCCTCCTCCCATACACATTTTCATTAAGTCGGTTTTCAACGCTTCCTGTTTATTCTTCTCTCTTCCTCTCTCTCTCTCTCTCTCTCTCTCTCTCTCTCTCTCTCTCTCTCTCTCTCTCTCTCTCTCTCTCTCTCTCTCTCTCTCTCTCACTGTCCCTCTTCCCTCTCTTTTCCTCCCTTCTCTCCCTCCTTCTTCCCTTCTCTAACTCTCTTCATCTCTTATCCTCTCTCTCCCTCTTTTCCTCTCTCCCTCTCTTCCTCTCTCTCTCTCTTCCTCTCTCTCCCTCTCTTCGTCTCTCTCCCACTGTCCTTCCCTCGCTTTTCCTCCCTTCTCTCCTTCCTTCTTCCCTTTTCTAACCATCCCTCCACCTCTTATCTCCTCTCTCCCTCTCTCCCCCCCTCTCTCTCCTCTCCCCCTTTCTCTTCTCTCTTCCCCCCTCTCTCCTCTTCGTCTCTCTCCGACTGTCCTCTCTTCTCTCCTTCCTTCTTCCTTTCTCTAACCTTCTCTCCATCTCACATCCCCTCTCTCCCCCTCTCTCTCCTCTCTTCGTCTCTCTCCCACTGTCCTTCTCTCTCTTTTCTTCCCTTCTCTAACCTTCCCTCCATCTCTTATCCCCTCTCTCCCTCTCTCCCCCTCTCTCTCCTCTCTTCCCCCCTCTCTCCTCTTTGTCTCTCTCCCACTGTCCTTCTCTCTCTTTTCTTCCTTTCTCTAACCTTCCCTCCATCTCTTATCCCCTCTCTCCCCCTCTCTCTCCTCTCTTCCCCTCTCTTTCCCTCTTCGTCTTATGTGCCGCCCGACGGTAAAACATTTTATACCTCAGCTCATCGGCACGCCTCCCCCGCCTCATCTCCTCACTTCCCCCTCCTCTCCCCCCTCCTCTCCCCCTCCCTTTTACCCCAAGATAACACAAATTTCCCGTACGCAGTCCCCCTACTTTCCCCCCACATCACCTCCCCCCCCTTCCCCCCAGGGCGGAGCCACCTACGCGTAACTGTATCAAAATATCATAAATAACTTAAGTGATGACAAAGTCGTGTATATATATATATATATATATATATATTATATATATATATATGTATATATATATATATATGTATATATATACATATATGTATATATATACATAAATAACTATATATATATATAGAAACACATCTACATGAAGACATCTGGCGTTAGTTTAAACAAAATATGAAAAGTATGCCATCGAATCGAAGAAGTTAGTCATATTTTGTATGTATGTGCCATTGCTAACGAGCACAAACACACACACACACACACTCACACACACACACACACACACACACACACACACACACACACACACACACACACACACACACACACACACACACACACACACACACACACACACGCCGTGTTGCCATTATCCCTGAATCTCATTTTGTAGCCTCAGTGTCCCCCTCTTTGCCCTCCCCCTCTTCCCCCTCCCCCTCTTCCCCCTCCCCCTCCCCCTCCTCCCTTCACCAGTTTTCCGCACTATAGGCAACCACTACAGGTTCTTTATATTTCCTTTGTAATTCCTGCTCCTCCTCTCTTCCTCTCCCTCCCCCTTCCCTCCCCCTCCTCCCTCCTCCCTCCTCCCTCCCCCTCCTCCCTCCCTTCCTCTCCAGCTTCTAATTCGGACAACAAAGGGACTGAGCGCGTACATGCTTCAGTCTTCTTGCATAGATGAGGAAAGAGCCACGTGGGTGGAGGAGGGGGAGGGGGAGGGGGAGGGGGAGGGGAGGGGAGGGGAGGGGAGGGGGAGAAGGAGGAAGAATTTGAGCAATATAGAGATGACAAGGAAGAACAAAAGCGGAGGAGGGAAGGAAGGAAGGAGATTTATGTAAGTTTAGAGGATTGCAAACGCATGGGTTTTTAGCCGTGTGTGTGTGTGTGTGTACGCGCATGCAGGGATACGCCGAGATACACACAAAAGATACACACAAATACACACACACACACACACACACACACACACACACACACACACACACACACACACACACACACACACACACACACACACACACACACACACACACACACACAGTGGTAGCGTTCGCGGCTGCCACTACGGCGGTCCGGGTTCGAATCCCGCCCAGGGATGAAATAATTTCAGTATCGCTGCGCTGCGAGTCGTTACTCCAACTCTCGTGGGGGGGAGTTTGGGTGTGTGTGTGTGCGTGGAAGGTCACAGCATTAGCCATAGATCGGTCATATATGAGCTCTGAGCTCTCTTCCGGGAGGGAAATAGCTGTTGATCACGAGTCCAACACGTGATTCAAGACCATGGTGAATCACACACACACACCCGTAAACGCACACGCAAACACATATACACAGGCGCGCGCACACACACACACGTATAGTATACAGTTTACTATATACTGTATGCCCAGGAAAAATGTCAGACTCCAACATCCGTAACATAAGGTCACAGGCTTTCCACTGGGAACTGGACTTCCTCACACATCGGATCATTTGCTGTTGTATTGTGTTCCTCCTCAGCTCTCATCATGAACGAAATGTCCTAAATATTTGATAAATGTTAAAGACTAAAGCCTCAGCCGCACACACACACACACGACACAAGTGAGTTCGTTTGGGTATAATACGACTTCGATTAATTTTTTTTTCTTCGAATTTTTAAAATCAGTTTTGTGTCATATATTGAGACTGAATGACGAACTAAGAGACGTCAAACCTAGAAAAATATTAGACACATTGCTGAGCTGTCCCTAGGGAAGTCTAGAATACTGTAAGCAAACCCATCTTGCAGCTTTTAAAGTTCACAACATTTGACTAGAGTCGTGATTGTGTGACAGGGGCGTGATTGTGTGACAGGGGCGTGATAGTGTGACTGGGGCTTGATACTGGACAGCCCTTGTATGATTATGTCGCACAAGGAAAAAAGAAGAATATATCGAATCTATTTATACTTTTATTTAACACCACTGCAAATATCGTGCTAGGGTACCATCACTGCATATGTACGACAGTACTATGCTCTACTGTATAATGTAATCATTGATAACAATACAAGTAACGTTTCATATTGTGTCTACCAGAACACTCATGCAGAGCACTATAGACCCACCGTGGTGTACCACTGATTTAGCAGAATACTCCAAGATCATATATCTTTCATTGGCGTTTATTATATTCATCATTGTGTTTATTGTGTTCATGCCTTTCTCTGTACACTCTTCCCAGTACCAGACGGGACTCGAACCCCCTCCTCGAGCCCACCCACTCCCTCCAGGACGAGTAGCGAGCGAGTGAGCGAGCGTTTAACCCCCTCCCCGTCCCCACCTGTCCACTCCTGGTGGGCTAATCACTTCCCTCGATCCAGCCGCCACCTATGAAAACGTGCCTTTCCGTGACGTCACAGCAAGGCCACCACCCCTCGGTCACCCTCCCTTCCCCACGTCGCGCTCCCTCGCTATCATGAGGACTGATCACCGCTGCAGACATTGCACGATCTCTAAATTTTACCCGGTTTGGTGTATTGACCCCCCACCCCGTGTTTCCTGCAAATGATATTTTAGGAACTTTGGTGACGGGTCTACGCACCAACCCGCTCGGTGTGTTTTATGAAACTCATCTTTAATAGAGAATGTTTTACAAAGGATTGCGAAGGATTACAAAGGAGGAGCATGCCGACGGGAGACCTTTTGGTCCATAGCTAGGTCGGATGTAAAATATGTATATATGATACTGATAAATAAACAAAGAAATAGATTATATGATATTGTTTAACGTCGCAAACTCCTCCCCTTACAGGAGACTTTGTAGCGTGAAATTTAATGAACCATGCCTTTGGTTCAACTTTGCCGGTGGCAGGATTTGAACCGCCATCCCCTCGACCTTCGCCGCAAGTAAATAGGTAAAGTTAAATAGTAAACAAACTTCTGTTGCATTATTCTCCTATTCTCTCCTTTACTATTTCTATGACTCCAATTTTTGGTCCGATAATGTCCCCAGTTATAAGAGTTCTGTAAAAAAAAAAAAAAAAAAAAAAAAAAAAAAAAGCGTACAGGCGTCAGTTTTGGCACCAAAGTGACCTTTTCTATACCTCTCACAACCTAGGTCACCCCGACAACCTCTTCCACTCCACCCAGAAATCCCTTGAGATCCACATTCCACCACAATTCCTTAGGTCTTCTTTACATTCCTGATTTCTCCCTTCACAGCTCTTATCATTAATGTGAACTTTGTTTTTATTTTTATTACAACACAATCCAAAACAACTTGATAGTCACCAATCTAGTAATCCTCTACATCATCACAAAACATGAATATATACTCCCCCGATGGAAGAGACGGAGAAGATGTCCACAGAATTCATAGCTGAGGCAAGTGGGTCCATTCTATCGAAAGTTGTTTGGGATGGGAAGGGTGCGTACATGGAAGCTTGCTCGGAGTGAAGTAACGCGCATCATGGTGTATATTCATAATTGCTCATGATGATTGTTCCGAAGTCTTTGTGAGTTAAAGAAGTCAGACTCTCAAGTCCAGGTTAACCAACTCGTGTCCAAAACCTGGGGTTGCCGGTAAATCAAGACTATGGCCAATAATTCTGTCGACAAGGGCCGTGGACATAAACTGAGTGTCACTTCCGTCATTTGTTCATCCAATTTTAACTCTCAGTGACTCACCCTTCGAGGGTTTTTTTATTTGATTTGATCCTTCGGATCGCATAGAAAATCATCATCCCAAACCTCAACAGGGTGACAATTCTTCATGTGGGCTATCCTAGGGTAACAATTCTTCATGTGGGCTATCCTAGGGTGACAATTCTTCATGTGGCTATCCTAGGGTGCCAATTCTTCAAGTGGGCTACCTTAGGGTGACAATTCTTCATGTGGGCTATCCTAGGGTGACAATTCTTCAAGTGGGCTATCCTAGGGTGACAATTCTTCATGTGGACTATCCTAGGGTGACAATTCTTTCTGGGTTTACGATTCTTCGGTTGTATAATTTGATGACAATAAGCATAGCCCTTATCCAGCCTAACCTAATCTTTATTCCATTGTTGATATTCGGCGTACTGGGGTGACAATTCTTCAGGTGGGATCTCATGGGGTGACGTTTCTTCATGTGGGCGTTCTGGGGTCACAATTCTTCATGTGACCCGATCCTTCGATACTAACAAATCCCTCAGCAAAGAAGGCACCCTTTTCCAGATGAACGGCTTTCAAGGTCTTGGAAATACAAATAAAAGGCATCGGATCACTCAGAAGCTCAGCATTCACAGACATCTCGTATGAAAACCTTTTGGTCATCATAGTGGGAAAATGTCTGCCACGTCCATGACTACGGACAGAATACCACCGCTACCCTGCTGTGGTCACACTCCCAAACCTCTCAGAAGGTCAGCTAGAACTCTCGAGATTTACTCGCATCTCTAGAGTAATTGTATATATTCACTCCCACCGTGACCAAATAAAGAGGAATCCAGATTGTCTAACCAATTAGAAACGTCACATGCGTTAAATATATTCATAGAAATGTACTTATATTTGTAAACATGTAGGTGTGCATGTACTCATGAATATATATATGTATACATATATATCTATATATGTACACACACACACACACACACACACACACACACACACACACACACATATATATATATATATTATATATATACATATATATATACATATATACATATATGTATACATATATACATATATGTATACATATATACATATATGTATACATATATATGTATATACTGTATGTCCATCTACATATATATATATATATATGTATATACATATACATATATATATATATATATGTATATACATATATGTATATACATATGTATACATATATATATATACATATATATATGTATATACATATGTATACATATATACATATGTATACATATATATGTGTATGTACATATATATACATATATATATATGTATACATATATATATGTATATACATATATATATATATATATATATATACATATATATATGTATATACATATATATATATATATATACATATATGTATATATGTATACATATATATATATACATATATGTATATATATATGTATACATATGTATATATGCATATATATATATGCATATATATATATATATATATATATGTATATACATGTGTATATATATATGTATACATATATATA
>NC_134792.1:56003539-56013539 GCF_046742065.1 Oratosquilla oratoria | reverse complement strand
AGAAAGATAGAAGGCAGGAGCAAATAGATAAATGAACGAATGGAATGAAATAAAACAAAACAAAACAAAATAAAACGAAACTAAATAGAATTTAACAAAAAGTATAAATAAAATTGAATAAAATTGTGTATGAATTAGGATGTGTAATAGATAAGGCAAAACGGTAAAGATGTGATGGTACTATGCATCACGGCTGGGCGTGAGAGAGAGAGAGAGAGAGAGAGAGAGAGAGAGAGAGAGAGAGAGAGAGAGAGAGAGAGAGAGAGAGAGAGAGAGAGAGAGAGAGAGAGAGAGAGAGAGAGAGAGAGAGAGAGAGAGAATAGAGAGAGGAGAGGAGATAGATAGATAGATAGATAGATAGAGAGAGAGAGAGAGAGAGAGAGAGAGAGAGAGAGAGAGAGAGAGAGAGAGAGAGAGAGAGAGAGAGAGAGAGAGAGAGAGAGAGAGAGAGAGAGAGAGAGAGAGAGAGGGAGAAGAAAAAGGAAAAGAAAAAGACAAAGGAAAATAAACGCTGTAAGAAGAATTGGGAAAAACAATTAAAATATTGTAAAAATTTGAACATTCAGAAAAATAAAAAAAGATGAGCAGAATTAGGAGATTCACGAGAACTTGAACACGAATAACTAGGATTAGAATATCAACTGCATGAGAAGAACAAGAAGAGTTGATAGAATTACTAAAACTAGAATCTAAAAAATAACAACAACAATTTATATTTAAAATTAGAATTACTATTTAAAATTAGAATTACTAAAACTAGAATCTAAAAAATAACAACAACAATTTATATTTAAATGAACTATAGCAATAACACATAGGAAAAGCAGACAGGAAACTAGAATTAGAAACCTAAATCTAATTATCAGAAGAACTGGATGAATTAGATAGAATGAGAACTTGAAATCTAGAGTAGAAAAGGAAGATTTAGAAACAGGTGAAAGCCAAAAATTAGCTAAAACTAAAAGAAGTAACATAAACTTAATGTAAAAAGGAAAAAGAAAATTCTCAGAAACATATGAAGGTGATAACAAAATGCCTGACAAGGAAAACACGAAAAAATCGAGAATGTATATAAAAAAGGAGGAAATACCAAGAACAGCCAAAATATGATGAAGAAGGAAATTAAAAAAATTGTTGGAGAAGAGGGAGGAGGAGGGGAGAAGAAGAAGAAAAAGGAGGAAGAAGAGGTGAGAGAAGAAGACGACGACGAAGAAGAAGACGGAGAAGAACACGACGACGAAGAAGAAGAAAAGAAGAGGAGGAAAAAGAAGAACGAGAGAAGAAAAAGAAGAAGCAAAAGGCGAAGGAGATTAAGAAGACGAAGAGAAAGAAGACGAAGAAGGAGAGGAAGAAGAAAAAGAAGAGAAAAAAGGCGAAAAAGGAGAAAAAAGAGAAGAAGAGGAAGAACAAGAGAAAGAAGAAAAAAAGAGAAAAAAGGAGAAAAAGGAGAAAAAAGAGAAGAGGAGGAAGAACAAGAGAAAGAAGAAAAAGAAGAAAAGGAAAAAAAGGCGAAAAAGGAGAAAAAAGAGAAGAAGAGGAAGAGGAAGAAAAAGAAAAACAAAAGTAGAAGTAGAAGAGGAAAGTAGAAAGACAAGGAAGATGATGGGTACAAAAATGGCCGGATGACGCGAAGATGGGGTGAATGGAGACAAAGGGAAGAGGGGCAGGAGGAGGAGGAGGAGGAGGAGGAGGAGGAGGAGGAGGAGGGGCAGGAGGAGGAGGAGGGGCAGGAGGAGGGGCAGGAGGAGGAGGAGGAGGAGAAGGAGGAGAAGGAGGAGGAGGAGGGGCGAGGAGGAGGAGGAGGAGGAGGAGGGGCAGGAGGAGGAGGAGGAGGGGCAGGAGGAGGAGGAGGAGGGGCAGGAGGAGGAGGAGGAGGGGCAGGAGGAGGAGGAGGAGGAGGGGGATGTGGTGATAACTTCAATAGGGTTTGCCTATTGATTGATCGAACAGAGCAACCACCCCTGTCCTCATCTTTCTTCTTCTCATCTCCTCATTCCTCTTCCTCTCCCTCCTCCTCCTCCTCATCACAATTTTCCTTTGCCTTCTTCTCCTTCGTCATTTCTCCTCCTTCTATTTGTCTTCCTGTCCATATTCCTCCTTCACCTTATTTTCTTCTTCCTCCAATTCCTCCCTTTTCGTCTTTCGTTTTCTTCTCCCGTTTTCTTATCTTTGTTTACCTTCCCATTCTTCCATTTTCTTCCACCAACCCCATCCCGTTTTCTTCCTCAACTCTTGTTTTATTTGGCTCCCGCTCTTCTTCTTCCTTACTCTCTTCTTCCTCCTCTTCTTCCTCTTCTTCTTCTTCTATAAATCATGACCGAGCTTATCATCATCATCTCTCTCTCTCGTCATTTTCTTTGTCTTCTTTCCTCTTCCTTGTCTTCTTGATTCTCCTTCAACCCCTGTTTAGTCATTTTTCCCTTTCCACACTACTTTGTTTCTCCATTGATTTTATATTACATTGATAGAGTACTGGACTGCCGGTACGGAGGTGCGGCAGTACCTGGTTCGAAAAAATGCCCAGGGCCGAAATGATTTCGGTATCGCTGCGCTTCGGGTCGTTACCCCGACTCTCGTGGGCGGGGAGTTGGGTGTGTGTGTGTGTGTAAGGTCATAACATTACCCATAGATCGGTCATACGAGTTCTGAGCTCTCTTCCGGGAGGGAAATAGCTGTCGATCACAAGTCCAACACGCGATCCAAAGACCAAGGTGAATACACACACACATACACACGCACACACACACACACACACACACACACACACACACACACACACACACACACACACACACACACACACACACACACACACACACACACACATTTCCTTTCCTCCCTCGCTACTTTCCTTTGTTTTATTTACCCTTCCACTTATTATCCGTTTTCCTTCTTACTTACCTTTATTACTTCTTTCTTCAATTTAATTCTATTTGTATTCTTCACCTCTTTTATCCTTATTCCACCTTCCTCCTTTCTCTTCCTTTCTCCTCCCTCTTCCCCGTCTTCTATCATTTCTGTTTCTTTTTATCTTATTCTTCTTTCCCTTCCCTATTCCTATCTTTACTGTTTTTCACTATTCTTCTCCAGCTTTTCCTCTTCCCCCTCCTTTGTAGACTTTCCCACTTTTCAATTATTTCCTTTGTCTTCCCCTTCAATTCCTCCCTTCTCCTTTCCCCATCTATTTCTTCCATTCATTCCATTCCGTTCTTGACTTTACTTCGTCATCTGTCTCCTCCTATTTTCCCTTCCTCTTCCTCTTCACTCTCCCCTCTATCCCCTCTCCTCTTTAGCACAATCTCCCCTTTACTCTCACGTTCTTCCCTTTTCATTCCCTTCTTCCTCCGCCATTTTCTCCTTCCTGGCTTCTATGATCTCTTTGCCCGACCTCTCTTACTCTTTAATGCCATTTTCTCTCACCGTCTCTCCTCTCTCTCTCTCTCTCCTCTTCTCTCTCTGCCTCGCCTCTCCTCTCTTCCCCTCATGCCCTAATCCAGCGTATTCATTACCTGAACTTCATTCTCCAGCTCTCTCATTCTCGACCCCTTTAATCTCCTCTCTTTCCTCTTTTCCCTCCTCTCTTTCCTCTTTTCCCTCCTCTCTTTCCTCTTTTCCCTCCTCTCTTTCCTCTTTTCCCTCCTCTCTTTCCTCTTTTCCCTCCTCTCTTTCCTCTTTTCCCTCCTCTCTTTCCTCTTTTCCCTCCTCTCTTCCTTCCTCTTCTTTCTCTCCTGCCCTTCATTCATAAACTCAATTTTCTCTTTTCTTCTTCCTTAACTTTCCCCCAAATATTTTCTTTTTCCTCGTCTCCTTTCTTTCCTATCTCATTTCCTTTCGTTCTTATTTTCATTATTTAATGAAATTCTTTTGTTTCTCTCTCTCCCCTCCCTCTCTTTTCTCTCCTTTCCTCTCTCTCTCGCTTATTCTCTCTCCTTCTTCCTTCCTCCTTCCTTTTCTTTAATACCTCCTTTCTTTCATAAATCTTGTCTATCATCTTCTTTATCCAACTTCTCTATGTCTACATCCTCCTTGTATTCCCTCCTTACCTACTTCTATCTCTTATTTATTCTTATTTTCTTTCTTCTCCTCCCCTCCTCCTCCTTCTCCTCCTCCTCCTCCTCTTCACTCCCTTCCTTCTCCTCATCTTCTCTTTCTTCTCCATTGAATTTCTTTTCCTCCCTTCTCTCTTCCTTCTTCTTCTTCGCCTTTGTATTCCTCGTTTTCGTTCTTTCCTCCTTCCGTTTTCTTTTCGCCAGGTCTTCCAGGGCTTATCATTTAATATTCTCTCTTCTTCCATACGTTCTTCACCCTGATGTCTTCTCCATGTATTCTTTAACTCCTCATGTGCCCTTTCGTGTTTCATTTCTTTCTCCTTCCTCTCACCCTCGTCCTTCTCTTCGCTTCTTCTTCTCCTCTTCTCCTCCTTCCTCTCCATTCCTCCCTCCTTCCTCGGCTCTTCGTCTCCTCCTAATCCACTCAATTACACAACGCTTTCAGTTTTAGACTTCTTCCTAATTTTTTTTATTTTTTTTATAATTTTCTATCTCTTTTCTCTTTATGTGGTTTTGCTTATTTGTTCTAATTCTTCGCCTCATTTCTTCCTTACTCACTTCTGTCTCCTCGTCCTGTCAATTTCTGATTAACATTTTACCGTCTTTTCCCTGTCTAAAGTCTTTGGTTCCTACTATGCCTACAGCTCGCCCACTTACACACCTTTTCTCCATCATGGGCCTCAACTGCCAATTTTTTTTTTATTTTATTTGTCTCCTTTTTCTTTAGTGTAGAGCGGCGCCATAAGCTTCCTGTTTTGTTTTGTTTTTCTTAGACTTTTTCTTAAATTTGTTCTCGTGAAGGTCAGGAAATAAGTTCATTCGACACTTTGTGATTCGCGGCTTGGGTCTCCGGTAAAGAAGACTGAGGAGGTCTTCGAAGTTGTCGAAGTCGAAGAAATCGAACTTGTCGAAGTCGTCGAGGTCATCGAAGAATTCAAAGTCATCGAAGTTATCGAAGAAGTTGAAGAAGTCGTCGAAGTTGTCGAAGTCGAAGAAATCGAACTTGTCGAAGTCGTCGAGGTCATCGAAGACGTCAAAGTCGTCGAAGTCGTCTCGGTCATCGAAGAAGTCGAAGTCGTCGAAGTAATCGAAGAAGTTGAAGAAGTCGTCGAAGTCGTGGAAGACGTCAAAGAAGTCGAAGAAGTCGTCGAAATCGAAGAAATCTTCGAAGTCGTCAAAGTCGTAGAGGAAGTCGTTGAAGAAGTCGCCAAAGTCGTCGAAGAAGTCGTCGAAGTCGTCAAAGTCGTCGAAAGTCAAAGTTGTCGAAATCTTCGAAGTCGTCGAAATCTTCGAAGTCGTCGAAGACGTCATCGAAGTCGTCGAAGAAGTCGTCGAAATCTTCGAAGTCGTCGAAAACGTCATCGAAGTCGTCGAAGAAGTCGTCGAAATCGTCGAAGTCGTCGAAATCTTCGAAGTCGTCGAAAAAGTTGTCGCAAATGAGCCAGCGACAAAGCAAAAATAGATAATGAATAAATGAATAAATTCATAAATAAATAAATAGATAAATTCATAAATAAGTGAATAAAATAAGTATATACTGTAGATATACAAATTTAGAAATTGATAAACAAATGAATAAATAAATAAACAAACGGATAGATAGATAAATAGATAAATAAATGAATAAATAAACAAATAGATAGAAAAATAAATGATAATTAGATGGATATAAAACCAAACGAATCATTTGAATAAGCAAATAATCTAATTAATTAACTGACTGATTAATCAATTAACATACATAAATAAATGGGTAGATAGACAAAAGTGAAATGAAGACTCGGTACATCAATTGATATCAAACAGTCGACCAACTCATTTTCCTAACTGTACATAAAATGACCCTCCGGTCACTTATCCGAGCCAGATGGTCCATCCACCACTTCACCTTCTGTCGTTTCGTCGCTCCTATTTGGTGACCATCTGTCGACCATCTCCATCCCTCCTGTCAAACAGACTGTCTGCTACCTTGTCCTCTTCTGTCTTTATTTTTTTTTCTTTCATCTGTCCATATACTAAGAGTGATTTTCCCCCTTATAAGGGGGGTAGCTGAGTCAGAGGCATGTACCCACTCCCACCCAATTCATTCCCCTCCTTCCAACACCCCCTCTACCCTGCCCATCTTAGCTCCTCGTGGATGACGGGTAATACCTGCATCCGCCATTTCTAATAATTTCATTAGGTTCCTCTTCCTTCATGCCTTATCCTTCTCTTCTTCTTCTTTCTTCTTCCGCCTCCTCCTCCTCCTCCTCCTCCTCCTCCTCCTCTTCCTCTTCGACCTTCCCTCCATTCCCTCTGATCATTTCTCTCTTCCTCTTTCTCTACATCTTCTCCTTTTCATCTCATTTCTCCTCTCTCTCAATCTCCTCTTTTACCTCTCTAATTGTGTCTCTCCTTCTACTCTTCTCCCTTTCTCTCTTTGTCCCACTCTCTTCACCCTCCTCTTTTCCGATTTCTTTCTATCATTCCTCTATTCCCAACATCCATCATCAATCATCAACTTCCATCATCACTTACATTACACGTTTAGCCTCCGTCGCTCCTTTCCAATCTATTTCCAAACTCGTCTATCGCAATTCTCCTCTCTTCCATTCCTTGTTTCTTTTCCTTCCCTTTCCTCGTTCTCCATTCCATCAATCTGTCTCCCCTTTTCTCCTCTTTCTTCTCTTTTCATTGTATTTCCTTTCTTCGTTTTCTCTTTCCAATCTTTAGTTTTATTCAGTATTTACTCGCTTTCTCTCATTGATTTGTTTATATATTTTTTTTCTCTGTGGCCGAGCGGGCAAGGGCACTGGCGTCTGGAGATGAGGAAAGTGACGTCATTAAGGGTTATCATGCACATTCATCTCGTGGAGCAGGTAGCGTTTGAAAAAAAGAAAAGAAAAAATTAACAAACACACACACACACACACACACACACACACACACACACACACACACACACACACACACACACACACACACACACACACACACACACACACACACACACACGCGCGCGCGCGCGCGCGCACAGACAGACACACAGACAGACACACATACACATATTATATATATATATATATATATATATAGTTAATTCTATAATAAAAAAACATAGAAAAACAAACAAAAACAGATGAATATATAGATATATAAATAAAAAGATAAGTAGATAAATAAACAGAGGAATGGACAAATAAATAAATAAACAAATGAATAAGTAAATAAATAAATAAATAGATATACAATAAATAAGCAAATAGATAGAAAAAATAGTTAAGAATTTTTTTCCTTCTTCTGTCGTATGGGCGAACTTCTCTCTCTCTCTCTCTCTTTCTCTCTCTCTCTCTCTCTCTCTCTCTCTCTCTCTCTCTCTCTCTCTCTCTCTTTTATATATACTGTCGTTCTTTGTCACCTGACAATGGGCCAGAAGTCGCTCTGGTACTATTTCTCAACTTAATTGCAATTTTAGATCTTTATGCTTTCATTCTTCCCACTTTCATCCTCCTCAGTTTTCTTTTTCTTTTTCCTGTTCCTCCCTTATGAGGGGAAAAGCTCTTGATATAATAGAATAGATAGATTGTTCCTCTTCTACAAAGAAACGTAAGGATGAGGAAGAAATCCTGTCCATTTTTTTTTTTTTTAATAACATTCGACCCTTCACAGAATTTAATAGTCTATCCAGTTGAATAGTGATTACTATTCTCATCGTGCTTAGGATGGGTAGGTTGCATGGTTGTGAGTGTTGGTGGTGATCATTGGTCGCAATAATTATATTTGATTTAACCAAGTGTCCATTTTTATATCTACCTTACACCGGCTGTTTTTTCAATTTTTTCCAGCTTCTTAAGGTCGAAGATCCGTTTTTTATCTATTTATTTATTTATTTATCTATTTATTTATTAGTCCTGAAGTTCGTCTGGTTTTTTAGTATTAAGTTCTCTCTGCAGTTTTAGTGTCGAAACTTCTCTTTTTCCTTTCAGTCCCGAAATTCCTTCGGCTTCTTTGTGTCGAAGTCCCTCCGGCATTTTAGTGTCGATTTTTGTAAGTGTTGAAGTTCTTCCGGCTTTTTAATGTGAGATAAAAAAACTGATTTTTAGTGTCGATTTTTGTAAGTGTTGATGTTCATCCGGCTTTTTAATGTGAGATAAATAAAAACGTCTTTTTAGTGTCGATTTTTGTAAGTCTTGAAGTTCTTCCGGCTTTTTAATGTGAGAAAAAACCCGGCATTTTAGTGTCGATTTTTGTATGTGTTGATGTTCTTCCGGCTTTTTAATGCGAGATGAATAAAAACGGCTTTTTAGTGTCGATTATTGTAAGTGTTGATGTTCTTCCGGCTTTTCAATGTGAGATAAAAAAAAAACTGCTTTTTAGTGTCGAAGTTTTCCACGGCTTTTGCCCGTTTGTGTTTTATTTCCGAATACTTATTTCTCTTCCATTTATCTGTCAGTATATACTATTTGTTAATTTTCCCTACTTTTACGTAAGTTTTTATTAGTATTTCTTTCTTCCTCATCCTCCCTTTCCTCTTCTTCTCCACCTCTCCCTCAACCTCCTCCTACTCTCTCCTCTTTACCTTCTCCTTTCCTCTTTACCTCTCCCTCCTCCTCTTCTTTTCCCTCTCCTTCTCCTACTCTCCCTCCTCCTCCTCCCTTCTCCTTTACTTCTTCTTCCTCCTCCTCTTCCCCCTCTCCTCCTACTCTTCCTCCTCCTCCTCTTCCCCTTTTCCTTCTACTCTTCCTCCTCCTCCTCCTCTTCCCCCTCTCCTTCTCCTACTCTTCCTCCTCCTCCTCCCCCTCTCCTTCTCCTACTCTTCCTCCTCCTCCTCTTCCCCCTCTCCTTCTCCTACTCTTCCTCCTCCTCCTCTTCCCCCTCTCCTTCTCCTACTCTTCCTCCTCCTCCTCTTCCCCCTCTCCTTCGCCTTCTCCACCTCTTCCCCCCTCTCCTTCTCCTACTCTTCCTCCTCCCCCTCTTCCCCCTCTCCTACTCTTCCTCCTCCTCCTCTTCCCTCTCTCCTTCTCCTACTCCTCCTCTTCCCCTCTCCTTCTTCTACTCTTCCTTCTCCTCCTCCTCCTATCTTCTTTCCTATTTCACTCGCCGTTAGTCTTCCTTTTTATTCTTCTTCGTTCCTCCCTTCCCCTCTCTTCTTTTCTGTTTCTTCATATTTCTTTCTTGTTTCTTTCTTCTTACATCTTTACAATCCCTTCTCGCCGTCTCCCGTCTTTAGCAAAGAATTTCACTTTTGCCTCTACTTCACAAACCTGTATTGTTTTCTTCTAATTGTTTCCACTTCTTCTCTTTTTCTCTTTTTTTTTCTCTTTTCTTGTCCGCTTTTTTTCGCTTCCTTTTCAATTTCCTTGATTAGTTTCTTCATCTCGTTTCGGATTGTTTTTGTCTACGTAGCTTTATGGATTGTTATATACTTAATACTACCATTAGGCTATTTTACTCATGATTATGTTTAATATCACTAACTTCCCCTTATCAGTAGGCAAGGACGTTGCCCCTTACAAAGGACTTCGTAGCATGGAATTTAATCAACCATGACCTTGGTCCAACTCGCTAGTGGCATTTTTCGAACCGGGGTCATCTCGACCTCCGCCGCAAGTAGCGACGCTCTAAATCGCTTGGCCACCAAGCGGCCAATAATTCAAATCACTCTAAAAGCGATGTTGATAGGAAGTTATTCAATAACTATTCATTGTCAGTATTCTAGTATTCTCAATGTAGCGGTCTATTCTAGTTATAAAGACGTGATTCTCCTTCACTTTCCACTTCTTTCTCTCTCTCTCTCTCTCTCTCTCTCTCTCTCTCTCTCTCTCTCTCTCTCTCTCTCTCTCTCTCTCTCTCTCTCTCTCATTCTCTCAGTTGATTTCACACAATCTAAGAGTAATCATCTTACACTGACACGATTTTATACACACACACACACACACACACACACACACACACACACACACACACACACA
>NC_134792.1:55948539-55998539 GCF_046742065.1 Oratosquilla oratoria | reverse complement strand
AAAGAGTAAAAAGAGAAGTAGTAGAAAGAGAAAGAAGTATGACGAGGAGTTGGAGGAAGAAGAGGAGAAGGAAGAAGAGGGGAAGGAAGACTAGATGGCGTTGTCTTTGACATTGTAAGTGTAAAGAATCACACAGACAGACAGACAGACAGACACACACACACACACACACACACACACACACACACACACACACACACACACACACACACACACACACACACACACACACACACACACACACACACAGAGAGAGAGAGAGAGAGAGAGAGAGAGAGAGAGAGAGAGAGAGAGAGAGAGAGAGAGAGAGAGAGAGAGAGAGAGAGAGAGAGAGAGAGAGAGAGAGAGAGAGAGAGTGAGAGAGAGAGAGAGAGAGAGGGAGAGATCTTACGAGGGTTTCGAGATGGGCCAAGAATCGATGAGAGAGTAAGAAGTCGAGGCGAAATTTCGAGAAGAATTTCTGGAAGCTTCCGTCCTGTTCCATGGTCTTTCTTCAACCAGAGTATTTCTGTCACAGGTCAGAGTAGGTCAGTTGAGAGTGGACATGGAAACCGTGTTACGGATAAATATAATCATCCCAGTCAAGCATAATGGATGAACGGGGAATAAAATCAATTGATTTGTGATAAGGCAATAATGATGCAGATGCTAATTACGAGAATATTAATCATATGATAACGATAACAATGACAACAATCATAATAAAGAATGTAGTGACAACAATGACAAGAGCGTCGATAATAATCAAATCAATTATTATGTTAATGACACACGAAGAAGAGAATTCAGTAAACAACAAAACAGCAATAAACGCGTGCAAGATGACTGTGATAAATAGGGAGTTACAGATCATAGTAGAGACTTGGTTAAGGACATGGATACAGTGGGACCTTAATAAGATCATACAAAGGGTAAAGTAAGGGTAGAGTAAAGAGGTGGCCAATGGAAGACCCCGAGAGGTGGAAAGGGGGGAGCGTGGAAGAGGGGGAGGAGGAGGAGGAGGAGGAGGAGGAGGAGGAGGAGGAGGAGGAGGAGGGGGAGGAGGGGGAGGAGGAGGAGGAGGGGGAGGAGGAGGAGGAGGGGGAGGAGGAGGAGGAGGTGAGGGGGGGTGAGAGGGGGGAAAGACATCGAGTGACTCCATGTATGGGTGCAAGGTGGAGTTGAATATTGGATGAAGGGATTGGGGGGGAGGAAGGGGAAACTTGCGGTAGAAAGTGAGGGGAAATTGTCGAAAAGGGTAAGTGGATACGACTTGGGGGGAAAATGACGGAAGTGAGTAAGGGAGATGAAGGGACCAAAGAGGTAAAGGGAAAGTGATAGGAAAGAGAGAGAAGAGAAAAGGGAAGTAGGAAAGGTAGAAGGAATTTACGAAACAAAAGGAGAATAGAGGGGAGAAGAGGGGAAAGGAGAGGGGAAAGGAGAGGGGAAAGGAGAGTTGGTAAGGGGATAGATGAGAAGATCGAAAAGAAATGAAGAGGAAGGGAACTGATGAAACAAAATTCATGTACTCTGCCACCAGACTAAGAGAGCGTCGATTGGATTATCTGCTGCAGCGAGTGAGGCTGGAGAGAGAGAGAGAGAGAGAGAGAGAGAGAGAGAGAGAGAGAGAGAGAGAGAGAGAGAGAGAGAGAGAGAGAGAGAGAGAGAGAGAGAGAGAGAGAGAGAGAGAGAGACAGACAGAGACAGAGAGAGACAGAGAGAGACAGAGAGAGACAGAGAGAGACAGAGAGAGAGACAGAGAGAGAGAGAGAGAGAGAGAGAGAGAGAGAGAGAGAGAGAGAGAGAGAGAGAGAGAGAGAGAGAGAGAGAGAGAGAGAGAGAAGGAGGGATGCATTTTAGAATTCTATTTCTAATAATAATAAGAAAAAAATATCTGAAAAGCGTCGGCCATGCTGAAGAACTCAAGATATTTTCGATTAACCTTTTGGATGATTGAGGAGCCACTCAGACTGAATAGAAACGGGACCAATCTATAATAATTCAATCTCCATCTCCATCGGGGGGGTTCTCATCAACCGAGACCCCAATTTCAACCACGGCCCTGCCTCTCAATCTCCATTTTCATCGGGAGGGTCCTCATCGATCGTGACCCCCCGGCCTTGGTTCCTGCGTCATCCAAAAACAGAATCTAGACAAAGAGTCGAAGTATTGAAGTGGAATGCATCGTATTAATCATTTCCATGCCCTCAGGTGATTTTATTAAATCAAGGGTAAGATTTCCTGCATGGGATGCAGTGTATGGTATCTAAGGACTGGTGAATCCGGAGCGGACGAGTCTCGTGAAGTACGACGTTGATGTTGTGGGGAACTACCCCAAGGTTCAGAAAAAAAAAGAGGAAGAGGAGAGGTTGAAGAGGAAGAAGAGAGAACTTGCTTCGGGTTTGGAGAGAAACCCACGACCTCACTTGTAGCCAGTAACGATCATCGAGCTGTGATCTCTTTAGGGAAACTATTGCTTTCTTACCTGTATTGTATTAATGTGTATCTTGCACTACCATTGAGTGACCAAGATATTGATGGAATTTTTTTTTATTTTTTATTTTTTATTTTATTCTATTTTTATTATTATCTTTTTTTTTTAGCTCAAGGATAACCCTTAGCAGCTGGAGATAATCAAGTTTCAATGAAACTGTAATGAAAATTATAGAAATAAGAAATTATGAAATAAGATAGAAATGTTGAGTGCAGGATTGACTCAAGATTGATTTAATTTATTATCTGGCTGAGGGTATTCCCACAGTTGAAAAATCGCATACGAAAAGTAAGAAAAAAATAAACAAAGAAACAAAGAAACAAAGAGAAGGTATCACCACAGATGAAAAATCGCATACAGGTTGAAACAAAAAATGGTGCTGCCCCACTCGGGGATAGAATACCACCAGGAAAAAAGTAAACTAGAAAATGAAATAAAACAGAATAGAATAGAATAGAATAGAATAGAATAAAAATAGATGAATAAATGAATAAAATAAAATAGAATAAAATAAAATAAAACAAAATAAAATATACTAAAAAAAAAAAAAGTAAAAAGAAAAATGAAATGAAATTAAAATAGAAATTAGAAAATAAATAAAAATAGATCAATCTAAAAGCTTATGTAATTTAAAATATATTCGCAAGAGCAAAAGTTTCGACACTTCTTTTGGGGTTTCGCTAACCGTATGTATGGCTGCTTCTGAAAGGATATTACACTCTTTATATCCTTGCAAACTAGAGACAAATCTATTTCATCTAGGGATGCCCTGAGCTGTAAATATTCAAACTATTTTAGTCTGACGAATGACGAGTCACCCGGTTAAAGAAGATCTTCAGGGCCTAAGAGATTGTTGTACACGTTATTGATGGCGATGAAAGTGTTATTGCTGTTGTTGTAATTGTTATTGGTGGTAGTGGTGGTGATAGTAGTGGTGGTGATAGTAGTGGTTGATGTGTTGTTGTTGGTTACCTCCCTAGGTAGAGACGACGATCCCTCTCCCACAGACTAGACTCCAAGGTCTCACCGCTCTCTTCTCTTCGCTTTGAAATAAAGAAGTCTTCGGGACACTCACTCTGAGCAGCCACTGTAGCAGACAACAAAGATCCAACAACTATAGTCACCCCTTAATTAAACCGAAAAATGTTCGTAAATCTTTAGCACTGAACGACATCTCTTCCCGCTGAAATAAAGAAGTCTTCGGGACACTCACTCTGAGCAGCCACTGTAGCAGACAACAAAGATCCAACAACTATAGTCACCCCTTAATTAAACCGAAAATTTTTCGTAAATCTTTAGCACTGAACGACATCTCTTCCCGCTGAAATAAAGAAGTCTTCGGGATGGGTCCTCCAAGGAGGTTCCATCGTGTAACCTTCACTCTGAGCAACCACTGTAGCAGACAATAAAGATCCAACAACTATAGTCACCCCTTAATAACACCAAAAAAAAGGCTCGTAAATCTTTAGCCCTGAAGACGAAATGTATTTATTACCTAGAGTGCTTACGAGATCCATACTGCGGCGGATGAACGGTGTATCCCTGATTCCTTTCTCCATTTGTTGACTCTAGGCCGATCGTCCAAATTGGCTAATAATGCTATAACAACACTACAGAATTTACGCTTTCGGCCACAAAAAAGAGCTACATCACTTCAACCTTTCCCAGAACCAGAGGAGTCTGTTTTTTTTTTTTTTTTTTTCGACAGCTTGGGAGAGGGGACGAAGTCCTACTGCTTCTGTAGCCAAACGCATTAAAACTCCTTATTTATCATTAATATTCTTCAGCATTATGCCATCATTACACTTCGATTAAACAAAATTATTTCATAACCACAAAAAAAAAAAAAACGAGGTTATTGGATTAAAAAGGACTAATTAAATCAACTATGGCCATCTCATTCCAATGCTCATTTTATATATGAATGAAGTCCATGAGCATTAATCAGTTTGTCTTTAAGGTGAAGATGCTGATTAGAGTGTCTTTCAACCCATCAATTCGAGGGCGGACCGATGAATTGATTGAACTGTTCTTCGATTTTTTTCTGAACCGATCCCCCCCCCCGCCCCCGATGGAAAGAATTGTCTGATATTGATTTGAAAAGACTCTTATGAGTGCATCTTTAAACTCAAAATGTGAGACTTTAAACTCAAAATGTGAGACTTTAAACTCAAAATGTGAGACCCCAGGAGTTGTCTTTTTATTCCAGGATCCTCTTTAGTACAAAATCTGGAGTTAAAAAAATATATAAAATAATTACAATTGATGTTACCTTGGTGACTTTTTTTCCCAAAGGTATGACTGATGTTCCTCAATGCAGAAGACGCTCCTTATATGAATGAAATCACCGTGCGTTCTCAAGACCTACATTGTCAAATGCGTCGCCGTCCATCAAGCATAAAACAGATAGAGGGCATTACTTTACTCCAAGTTTCGGCTTTCGGTTTTGTCTACCCTCTTACACTCTCGCATCTCTTTCCTACAGGTTTCCACACTCTCCACCCTGCACCCCTCCACTTTCCACCTTCGATCCTCTCCTCATACTTCCTCCTCCACCATTCCAGCCTGTGCAATTCTTACAGACTCCACTATTCTGTTCCTCAGGCCACGACACAACAAATGTCTCACAAGATACTGTGCATAGCTGTTTTCTTTCCTCCATTAATCTCTCTCTCCCTATGTGTGTGTGTGTGTGTGTGTGTGTGTGTGTGTGTGTGTGTGTGTGTGTGTGTGTGTGTGTGTGTGTGTGTGTGTGTGTGTGTGTGTGTGTGTGTGTGTGTGTGTGTGTGTTTGTGTGTGTGTGTGCATGTGTGTATGTATGCGGGTGTGCATGTGTGTATGTATGCGGGTGTGCATTTGTGTGTGCATATGTGTGTGTATGTGCATATGTATGTTTGCATGGAAAAATACATTTAGTCTATCTTTTCGTCAGTATCTCTCCATTTGATAAACTTCCTTTGTACTTGTCTACCATTCAATTATTCCAGAAATATTCTTATCGGGGAAATAGTTTGATAAAAGAAAAATAATTGGTTAGATCAGTAATTTGATAAATCAATCACATGAACAGGTTGATGAATGTTAATCCATCAATAATAATCAACCAACTGATTGTCAATTGTCAGATTCATTGATTAATCAATTGAATCAACTGATAATTCATTAGCTTACTCAGTCGTTTAATTTACCCAATAATATATCAATTAGCTATTCAACAGAGTAATAATCATCTGTTTAATTAGGGCATCGCTAAATAAATCAATATATTCAACAGTTGATTAACCAATTATTCTATTAGATGCTGTTATCAACAGAATAGCTAATTTCTCAAGGAGCCAACAAACAGTAGAATCCCCTTTGGGGGCATCATTACACTGATGACGTCACAGAGACAACAAAGGAAATGTTTAAGTAGATCAGAAGAACAAAGAGGCAATAGAAGTTTTAGATAATCAGTGTTATTTTTTGAATGTGAATAAATTGACACAGCCCGAAGGGATTTCTCCCCGTCTTCTCCTTTTACTGCATGATGGAATGGAGAGAGGGGGGGGTCGCCGATTTAATGAGGCGGCCTTGCTGTGGATATACTGCGTCTTGCGACACTGCTTCTGACCCAGGGCAGTGGACAAGATGCAGGAATGACCCGTCATCCCGGAGGTGCCAAGATAAGAGGGAAGGAAGGGGGTAGAAGGAAGTGGAGCATGTAGGGGATAGAATGGGTGGGAGTGGTTTCTGTGCCTTTGTCTTTTGGCTACCTCCCTTGTAAGGGGGAAAGAGCCTTTGGTATATGTAGTATATGTATGAGTTATAGTTTCTATTTCACAACATAGTAACAATTCAGCCAAATGTTGAACCACAAAACCTCTGGGAGCTTCAATTACTTGTAACGTGACAGTAGGTCACCCAAACAATAATACTCTCGTTCATTCAGTTACCAAGTTAAACAATAGTTTGACAAGGCAATCTGCATACGTGTATCTAGATAGGATATTAAGGCAGTTGTTTTAGTCATACATTCATTTCTTCTATTTATCTATTTATTTAATAACTTATTTCTCTATTTATTAATATATTCATCTGCTTATCTACTTACTTTTATTCATTAGATAATATCTATTATTTTGATCAGTCTATGTATTCTTTCATTTATATCCTTCCATGTTACTTTTTACAGTCATGTGACACACTTTATATATTTACTTATATCAAATTCAGATGATTCTATGAAACAAGTAAAGAGTAAATCCTCAAAGTTCAGAATTCATTCTTGGATGCATAACATAAATTCATTTGTTGACTTGAATTACACTGAATGGAAAACCCGCAGCCTCAGAGTGGCTGGCAACGGTGCTTAGGACCTTCCGCAAGGTCTCTCTGGACAACAACAACAACAACAACAACAACAACAACAACAACAACAACAACAACAACAACAACAACAACAACAACAACAACAACAACAACAACAACAACAACAACAACAACAACAACAACAACAACAACAACAATTTCTACGTCACAGGTTGAAAGTGGTAGGGATAGAAGAGCAGTCAACGGTTGTCATCTCTCCATGTGTCACCGAGTGTCACCCCTTCAGGGTTGCATCACGAGATGAGGGAGAATGGTTTAACGTGTTTCGAAAATGGGCGGTTTCGCTATCCATCTTGCAGGTCCCACATACAGGTATCCGTCCTTAATCATAGCATAAAGTTGTCTAGAATTAACTTAATTAGATTTTTCTAGACAGAAGCATTTCACCAGAAATATTTTTACAACTGATATGAGATTTGTATTCTGATGCACAATTCCTTCCCTAAGTTTGTCGGAAAAGTCTGACTCTCCTAGACCCTTCTTCTTCCTCCTCTTTTACTTCCTTTACTTCTCCCTCCTGCTCCTCCTAAGAAAAATCATATATACATATATATATATACATATATATACATATATATATATATATATATATACATATATATATATATATATATACATATAATGAACAAATAAACAATAATAATGATAATAATGGTAATGATAATGACGGTAATAGTAATGATAATATCAATAGCACATTAAGTAACGGAACAGCCATGTAAAGGCCAATACGTCTGTTGCTGTTCATTTATCCATGTAACTCCATGTAACTAGTACTCCCCCCTCTTCCTACTCCTCTTCCTCCTCCTCACTATATGAAGTACTGGGTACATAACTCCTAGATAGAGTCAATATTCCAGTGACTCTGGCGAGACCTCCATTGGTGCCTGGAATTATTGGAGACTCGTTTTCGCCCAAAGAAGAATGCTGATCGCTTTCTCCTTATCAAGTCTTTCTTCTACCCTCCTTAGATATTTCCCTGTACCTTCTCCAAGACCTCACATCTTCTTGGCAATGTTGCCCTCAATGGTAGAAGTGGTGGATATATGTCGCCAAAGAAATGCGAAAATTTCCACTTCTCCTTCTTTTCCTCCTCCTCCTCCTCCTCCTCCTGTCTACCACCACCACCACCACCACCTCTTTATCCTCCTCCTCCTCCCTACCACCACCACCTCTGAGACCAACGTCCGCTCCACCCAACAGTGTGGACATAGGTACATATTAGCACCATTCGTTAGTGATAATAAGTAACCTTGTTCCTGCTTTCCGGTGCGATGGCTATGCCTCCCAGTGGTGATAGAGCTCAAACTGGATCAAGATGAATTGGTGTTAAGAAAATAGAAGGCACAAGAGCCCCTTGGTAGAGTGGAAACACCAGAAAGGGGTGGAGAAAACGGAAGGTGGTTTTAAATTGAAAACGGGGGGAGAGGACTTTTGGTCCCTCAGCGCATGGGCAGTTTTCGGTCAACCCAGGGGAACCCCCCCCCTTCCCCTCGACACCACCCCTTCCCCCCTTCCCCCCGACACCCCCCCCCCCTTCCCCCCGACACCCCCACCCCATCCCCGGCCCTAGAGAACCCTCGATTGATCAACTCCCTTATCAATCTGTGGTGTGCCTATCAACTTTATCTAATTTTCTGGCGTTTGTGTTCAGGTTGGGGTCCAATGGTTTGGTGAACGAAATCATCAGACATTTATTCAAGTAAACCTATACAACGCCCAACAGTATTGACGGGCCATCCTGAAGAACAATTAACGAACAATTATGAAAAACTATGAACTCAAAGAAAATAGGTGCAGAAAACACAACACTTTAGTCCCAGAAGTAAAGAAAATCTTGATCAGTAAACTGAACAAAATTATTTGAAGTAGAGAAGGTGAACAGTCTTTGGCCTTTGATTACTCATTGATTTAATTTTCCTTTTCCATTTTCATTTAATCTCTTCATAACAACATAAAGATACGATAAGTTATTTCATTTCCTAAAGAGGTTTAAGGACCAACCGTACAGTACGAATAGAATAATCCCCTTTTCTACAAAGGATTACAAAGGATTTCAAAACCAGAGCATGCCGACAGGAGACCTTTTGGTCCATATCTAGGTCGTATGCAAAAAAAAAAATCATAATAATAATAAATTAATAGATAAAAACGATAATAACGTAAATAACAAATAAAATACATAAATAAATGCATAGGTATAGTTACATAATAAACAAACATCTAAATAGTAAATAATAATAAATTGACATACAACTAATAATAGATGAAAATCAAACAGACAAAAGATAAAACAAAAACAAATGATATAAAATAAATTATAATCATTACAGCATCTTGCTTAGGTGTTTATCTTCAGTCATAGATATTCTAAAGTATAATTAGTTTTTTCAGATTTATTCGTACTTGGCATCTCCAGATTGAGTCCTTTTACTTCCACTAGTATGCTGGAATAAACAAGTGTCTTGCAAGAGGGACCAAAATACAGAAACAGCATATTACAAACATGGAACCAAGAACATTTATTTGTGCTAGGAAGATTGGTGAACACGCGTCGCCGACCAATCTTATGAGAAGAAGAAGAAGAAGAAGAAGAAGACACACAAATAATTCAGCCTGAGGATGATCTTCGTGAAAACCGAAACGTTTCTTCTTATGGAGAACAACAGAGAAATTTACCAATACATCTTAGTATAATAGCCAAAAATATAGATCCCAACAAGAACCTAAACAATGGAGAAACAGCAGCCTTGCTTAGCATCGCCTATCTACAAGAATGAATATATATATATATATATATATATATATATGCACATGTGTGTGTGAGTGTGAGTGTGAGTGTGTGTGAGTGTGTGTGTGTGTGTGTGTGTGTGTGTGTGTGTGTGTGTGTGTGTGTGTGTGTGTGTGTGTGTGTGTGTGTGTGTGTGTGTGTGTGTGTGTGTGTGTGTGTGTGTGTGTGCGTGCGTGCGTGTGGTGTGTTCGTGTACATATGTGAATGAACATATTTACGATAAACCTGACGCATTACAAGTCCATTCACCTTTCAACAATAGATTTACTTCCAATAATCAACCATATATATCCTATATCACTGAAGAAGATTATTCGTCTCACAAACCATCAGTCACTTGATGCTATTCACGTTCACCTACACCACGCTTCGGTCCCTCAATCTTCTTTTCTTTATCTCAAAGGACCTTCGTCTAAGACGTCTCTGACGAACCCTAAATGTAAACAAACTTGATGAACTGATTAATCACTCATGTTGCTTATATACGTTATGTTTGCGGAATTTCACTTATCTGTCATTCAGATCATTTTCTTTTATTTTTTATTCTTTCTTTCTTTTTCTTGTCGTCGTTACTCCGTGGCTCTGTAACCTCTTCCCTTGTAGAAGAATTATTTACATCATAAACTCACACCGTCATACCTCAACCCACGGGAGCGCACGCACGCGCGCACGCATGCACGCACGCACACACACACACACACACACACACACACACACACACACACACACACACACACACACACAAACAGAGGCTGGCATACAGACATAGATATGCACACTGAAAAATAGCGGCAAGAGTAATGGTACCAATAATACTATAAATAATATTAACAACGACGACGACGACGATGATGATAATAAAAATAATAATAATGATAACAACAACAACAATAATAGTAATAATAATAACAACAATAATAATAGTAAAAACAATAATAATAGAAGAAGAGGAAGAAGAAGAATTACGAAACCATAACAGTGGCAAGACGGAAATTTGGTAACAAGAAAGGCCAGCAAAGCAGAGGGCTGTCGTCCTTAGCGAGGAAAGCGTAGAAGACAAAGAAACACAAAAGATGAGGGACGGGCAGCAAGGCAAGGAAAGGGGAAGGGGAAGGGGAAGGGAGGGGAGAGAGAGACGGTGGGGGGGAGCGGAGTGGGGGGGGAGGAATGAGGGAAGGTGGAGGGGGGAGAGGGGGACGCGAGGGTTAGGGTGGTGGGGGAGGAGGGGGGGAGAGGTAGGGGGACGCCCAACTGTTTAGCTCATGAGTCTGTCTGTCTGTTTGTTCGCTTGTCTGTCTCACCATGGGTCTGTCGATCTGCTCGTTTGTCTGTGTGGGAAAGAGGAGACTTGCGAAAGGGGTTGGGGGTTTTTGTCGCGCTTTTGTGCCTCGTAATCTATTACTATTATTATTAATATTGACGTTTTTCTTTGTCCCTTGTTAGTTCCGGCACTGTGGTGGCGGGTTCTATAGGTTTAACGCCAAATTATTCTGTCCCGGGGATTGTGAATTTGGGGCGTGTTTCAGTTTCGTCCAAAAGTAATCATCATCATCATCATAATCTTCTTCATGATCATCATCGTCACCATCATCATCATCATGATCGTCATGATCGTCGTCATCATCATCGTCATCATCATCATCGTCATCATCATCATCATCGTCATCATCGTCATCATCGTCATCATCGTCATCATCATCATCGTCGTTATCATCATCTACATTTATATCAACTCACCAATACCGTCTCTATCATCGACTTCATTTCTGCGTTCATTTCCACACCTCCACTTAATTCTTCCTGCCTTGCTAGTTTCCTCGTGCTTTTTTTTATTTGGGGGGGAAGGGGAGGGGAGGAAGGAGGGACGAGAGGGTGGGGGGTGGGGGGATATTGCACCCCGCGAGATTATCACTGCTGCAGAAAGTTGGGGTTTGGGGGAAAGAGGGGGGAAGATGTGCTCAGAGGAGAACATTCCTTGCCCCCTCTCCCTCCACCTCCTCCTCCTCCTCCTCCTCCTCCCCCCCGTCTCTCTCCCCCTTCCTCTCTAATCGGTAGACGAAGGCGTGGGGAGGGGGGAGGGATATGGCTGGGGGGTGAGGATGAGGGAGGAAGGGAGGGAGTGTGTAGGGGAGTTTAGGGGGGTAACAACTTAGTTGATTAGGGAAAAATAAAAGAGAGAGATGAAGAGAGGATTGTGTAAGAATTAAGAAGAAGAAGAAGAGGAGAAGCAGGAGGAGGAAAATGAAGGAGGAGAAAAAGGGAGGAGGAGTAGGAGGAAGAGGAGGAGAGAGGAAGAAGATGGGTAACAAGGGAGTGGAGAAGAAGAGAAAGAGGAGTGAAGAAGGGACGAAAAGAAAAGGGAAATGAGAAAGGAATGTTGACAAATAAAGAAGGAAAGGAGATGAGATGGAGATTGAAATAGAGAAGAGGTTAGGAGAGAAGCGCTTGTGAAATTGAGAGGACGGGGCGGGTGGAGAGTAAGGAAGAGGTAGTCAACTCTTTCATTACTCTCTAATTGCCGCTAGGCGATTTTAATCAGCCAAAGGTGATCCCCATACGCAGTGAAAATAGAGTAAAATACTACAAATATAAGAGGTAGTCAACTCTTCCATTACTAATTGCCGCTAGGCGATTTTAATCAACCAAAAGTAATCCCCATACGCAGTGAAAATAGAGTAAAATACTATAAATATTGATAAAAGAAATAGAGAAAAACGCGTACATAGATAAATAAATAAATGAATGAATGAATAAAAATTTGTAAGGAAATGATAAAAACCGGGGATTCCTTAAACACTTCTTTATCTGATGGTCCCTTCCCTTCTATTTTGGCTGTCGTCTTGCTATTTTATTCATTTCCAAACCTTCCTCTCTCCCTTTAGTAATTAAAGGGGTCAAGTGACATTATTAGGAAAAATGTATTTTTGTTAACAACTCCAACAAATGATCAGGTTCTTGGTAAGTCTGCGACAAGCGGCACGTTGTTCTAATAAAAAAAACCAGTTCTCAAATGACGTTTATTTACATCAAATGAAAAGACAAGTATGGGAGATTCATTATATATGCATTGCTATGAAAAAATGTAATACCTAATCATTTGTTGTAACATGTTTGGGAATGAAACAAATGTGAAACAAATGTGAAACACTTTTGAAACAGAACAGAATGGTTTCTATCTTACTATATTTCTCTTGTCGTATCACACTGCTAATGTGTTCATTTAAAGTTATGGAAAAGTTGTTCTACATGTTATGAGGTTGTTCTACAAGTACCATTGCGGTACTGAAACCTGACTTAATGTTCTGTTGTTAAAACCATAAAAATTCAAACTTCAAGAAACGTAAGTCACATATCTGGAAAAAGGAATGGAAAAATATTATGTTTAGCGGTTAAGAAATAGCTAATATTGTTTTGGCGTTTGTTTCGCTGTATCTTTGAATATGGTTTAGAGAAAAATTAATAAAATATATTTTATTCAGCTTCAGCAGATCTTGTACTGAAGTCCTGCCTTCAGGTGAATGAAATTGCCTGTCGTTAACGTGACATGCAGAACGCGTCGTTGTAGCCTACAGAAGGAATGCAAAGAACGAACAGAAAACTTAATCTCATCAGTGCGACGGATTCCCTGACGAATATTCTGAATAATATTTCGAAACCTTCCTCTCCAATGAGGACAAACGCGGAAGAGATTAACCTCAAAACTTGAGTATTGGACTTGAACACCTTTCGTGTCTGTTGACAGACGATACCATTCAGCTCAAGGTAACTATCCTCATGATATAAAGTCAACCTCTAGGACACTATCCTTCGAAGTACCAGCCATGATGGCCTTTTGATCAGCTGGAATGTTTCTGTCGGATGTGGTGTGGAAGCCAGAATCCAGGGCTTAATTACACGGAGGAGCAAATTAAGGAGAGTTAAGCAGAGATGATGATGAAGTCAATAGCGAGAAAGGGGAGAGGAAGATAATTTAAATAATAAAAGAGGATTAAGGGCCGAGGAAGTTTATTATGTCAGAGTAGTTAAAAGGGGCAGAGGATACAGAGCCATGAGCGAGATTTGGTGCTAAACAAGTTGAAACCAGTTTAGTGTTTACTTGATACATAAGCGCCTTGAAATGTTGGAGTTAACGATAAAATGAATGAATTCTTCACACACATGAACCATTTCAATAGATTGCTACTTCTATGAGTAACTATACCGACCATTAGTTTATTGTTCTATCCATAGTACAAGAACGACAAAAGACATTGAACATCGGGATAGATACACGAGAGGAATAGATATGTTTTCCTGTACTTGCAATTGAACAATGGGAAGGTATATTGTAGGGGTGTGGCTGTAATTGAAGATGGTACTAGGAGAACAAGGGAGGCCAAAACACAAGGGAGGGGAAATACGAGGGGACACAGAAACAAGGGGAATATGGAGGAAGAAAAAATGCATATGTGTGTATTTAGGGGAGAGGTAAGGATTGACATGCAAGGGGAGGGGAGACAAGGGGAGAACAAGGAAAGGGGGGGATCGAGGTGGGGAAGGGGGGGAGGTGGGGGTAGAGGGTGGAGGGAGGACGGGGGGGGGGTAGTTGCATAGAGGGTGCGATTGATCCGTGGAGAGAAGAGAGACAGAAGGCGAGAGAGGGGAAGAAGAGGGAGGGGATGAGAAAGTGGGAACTAGTGAATATGTACGTAAACATATATTCCCATGTGCACACACAGACACGAACGCACACGTGCGAGCGTAAATGCACACAGATACACACACACACGCACACACACACACACACACACACACACACACACACACACACACACACACACACACGCACACACACACAAACACACGCACATAAACACACATACACACTCTGGCACACATGCACACAGACACACAGACACACACACACACACACACACACACACACACACACACACACACACACACACACACACACACACACACACACACACACACACACACACACACACACACACACACACACACACACACACAAGGAAATCGTTGAATAGAGGTAGAGAATCTAAGTTATTGTACCATTGAAACACATTAGATCTTTTCCACTAAATCAGATACAGCACGAAGCTCTGAACTTATAGTGTTCTGCAGAAATCCTCCTAACAATAATGGAGATACGATCGAGAAAGACGCCTGGCAAATGAGATGGAACTGCGTAGCCACACAAACACAAGCATAGGAAAGATATGCTTCAAGTGATGATGATATGGTTTAGCGTCACACACTCCCCCTCTATCGGGAGGCTAGAACGGTGCCCTTGGTTCAACTTCGCCGGTGGCAGGATTCGAACCACAGGAAAGAGAGAAGAGAGTAGAACCGAATCATGCGGGATGCTAGAGATAGGAGAGCAGTGAATATCTAGAAAGGCACCTAGAAAATGGTTAGAACATAAAAAAAGAAGCAAGGGACAAAGAAAGGGATAGATGATAAAAGGAAGCATGTTATTAAAGACTTGTGTCAAGGTCTATCGTATGTTTAGCTAAACAACACAGATCTCGTCAAAAAATAAAAAATAATAATAATAAAAAAATAAGTAAACAAATAAAAAAAAGATAAAAAAGATAAGAAAAATAAAATAAAATATATAAATAGATATGTAAATAACAACAACAACAACAACCACAACCAACAACAACAACAATAATAATAATGATAATAATAATAAAAATAATAATAATGATAACAATGATAATGATAATGATAGTAAATAATAATAATAATAATAATGAATAGATAATACAAAAATAAATAATAAATAAATAAAAAATAAATATATAAAAGACAGAAGTGTCAGAAGACTTCTATTTGAACATTAAGGAAACTTTACAGAAGATCAAAGAGAGGTTCACGAAAAAAAAAAGAAAAATCTTAACCTTCACGCTATTTCATTTACTTCCCACGGACAAACCTCGAGAGGATGATTTAACTAGGTGGTTAATTAATACTACCTTTATTAATCAGGATTAGAAAAAGTCAAGCTCAAAGATGCGCTACGCTAATCTACATTTCGTTCCCGACAAAGGAGGTTCGTTATTGGCGTCTGGTGACACGTCACCAATGATTACCGAACAAGATAAGAACTATGTATGGAGGTGAGCCTGGAAATACGACACACGCACACACACACACACACACACACACACACACACACACACACACACACACACACACACACACACACACACACACACACACACACACACACACACACACACACACACACACACACAAATATATATATATATATATATATATGTATATATACTATATGTACTTTTTGCACTGGAGATGTAATATACGAAAGCGCTCTGCTTTGTTGGTTTCTTTTTTTAAGTGGTCTACTTTGCATATATTATATGATATATATATATATATATATATATATATATATATATATATATATATATATATATATATCTCTATATATATATATATATATATGCGTAAGTAACCACTGGGAAAAGTAAACTAACGAAGCAGAGCGCTTTCGTATAATTACATCTTCAGTCTTTGTATCTGCACTGAAGATGTAATTATACGAAAGCGCTCTGCTTCATTAGTTTACTTTTCCTAGTGGTTACTTACGCATTTGTGAACACACGCTCCTAGTGTTTTTATTGCATATATATATATATATATATATATATATATATATATATATATATACATATGCATATGCATAAATATACACATAAACATATTTATATACACACATACATGTACATATCCGCTTTTCATCTGCTGAGGAAGACGATAGTTAGCGGTCGTAATTTACAAAAATTCTAGTATCTCAGTTTTCATTTACCTCCAACAGTGAATTTTGATAATGCAACATTGCATTGCTCTCTCTCTCTCTCTCTCTCTCTCTCTCTCTCTCTCTCTCTCTCTTAACCTCTTCGGTTCACTCTCTTTTGTGCTTTTTGTCCCTAATTCCCTATGGCATATATTCTCTCTCTTTACCAACCAACCCCTAACCAAATCCCCCTTCCTCCTCTTTTAGCTTCTCTTTTCCACCACCCTCCCCTCTCCCCCTCCCCTACCCCCTCCTCTTGCATCCCCCTCCTTTCCCCCTCCTCCTCTCCCATTTCCCCATCTTTCTCCCCTATATTCTCACGGATAAAGTTTGGTCTCTTTACCACACAAAGTACACGAACACACACACACACACACATACGTACATATGTGTACATACGTACACATGTGCACATACGTACACAATGGCAATCACACGCTCATGCTGGTTGTTGAGCAACAGAGTATGGAAAATAACTTTCCGCATAAGCGTGTTAGTATTTAATTGTACATAAAGGCAAAGAGGCACAAAGAAAAGGGTTAATCATGGGGACATGGAAACAGATTAAGTCGATATCAATTATTGAAAGGAAGTTTAATTTTATCTTTTATCTTTTATCTCTCTGCTTACCCCTCTGTTTGTACTCTTACATCGCGAAAATAATAATTATAGTAAATATCAATACAGTTACTTGGGTTTATACGTGTAGCTATGAACGTGTATACAGATAATGTTATGAACAAGATCATTCTTTATACATACTCGTAGAGTAAATGGACACACATGCACATACACACACGCACACACACACACACACACACACACACACACACACACACACACACACACACACACACACACACACACACACACACACACACACACACACAATTATTTATATATATATTATATATATATATATATATATAGTATATATATATACATTTACACTCATATGTACACAGCCGTACATGTATACACGTACATATGTACGCACTCGTGCACATACATATATACAAATACACATACGCACTTGTGAGCGTACACACACACACACACACACACACACACACACACACACACACAGACGCATTCATGCTCAAACACAATGCACACACACACACACAAACGCATGCATGCATGCACATGTATATATAAACACCCCAATACACACATGCATCCCTTCCTCTCTTCCTCCACTTTCCTTCCTCTCTTCCATTCGTCTTCTCTCTCTCTCTCTTCCTTCCTCTCTTTCCTCTCACTCTCTTCCTTCCTCTCGTCTTCCTTCCCGTAGCTCTTCTCTCTCTCTTTCTTATTATCCTTTCCTCATTTACTTTCCTTCCTTCCTTCCTCCCTCCCTTCCTCTTCTCTCTTTCCCACCCTTACGGACCAGACTCACGAAGGATTCGTTTATGATTAGAAACTAATCATCACTCAAAAACGAATAATAGTCACTTTTAATTTTGACCATCCTTCCGTCCTCGAGCCCTTTCACATCTCTTTTTCTACTTCTGTGACTCCACTTCTGTGGAGCAATATTGCCCAAAAGGATAGAAGCGCTGGTTAACGCCGATTAAATACTTCGCCCTCCCTTCCTTGGCCTCCTCTTTCCCTGCCCCCCCCTCCACCCCTCACCCACTTTCCCCGTCCCTGCCCACCCGCCTTTATCCTCTCTCGATCTCTATCTTTCCCCTATTCTCCTTCAATACCTCCCTCCCTCCCTCCCTCCCTCCTTCTCTCACTTGAGTTTCTCATCTAGTAACTGCACATGAAACAGCTGTAACTCACTAGACGGACGAGAATCTACTTTGTCAGTTGAATGACTTACTCGTCCTTACTGGTTTCTGTCCCTTTTTTCCTGTCCGCACCAATGGTAGCGCGGTCCTGTTTATGGTCTCGTTCCTAAATAGTTCCAGAAGGAAGAAGAGGAGGAGAAGGAGTCTTCGACTTCGGGAAGCGTATTGTTCCTTCGGAAACGTTAACTATGACGTGTCACCGCGCCACTCCTTTCGGTGTGAACGGCGGGTAGAAGTCTTTCCGAAGTGTCCACGCGTTCTACGAAGTAGTTGTTTCGAAGTCGTAGCGTCCCCGCCCGGCAGACCACTCCTCAGCCATCCCCGTTCTTCTCCTGCACCCAGCGCTTGCCACCAAGAAAGATAACCGGAGTCTATGCAGGATAGTCTCCATCTCTCCGTGCCAGGAGGGAACTGGAAGACCTCGTATCTGTTGATGAGGTAATACGAGGTGGCAATGAGGTCTCAACATTCGCCGCTGGGCATCACTTTCGCTTGAGCACGATCTTCGAGATCGTTGGCGCCAAAGCTATCGCAATCCTGTTTCGGGTTCACGGTCGCCTTGGTACCTTCGTTTTCAAGAATGCCGGTCATCGCGCCAATGGAACCGGGGATTCTATGAAAGATTGGATGACTCCCCAGACGATGCAGTATGTTCAGTATTCTTTGTACGGGTGTCAAGAGACAGACAACTGCATGAAGAGTAGGGTTTCTGTCGCTCACCTCACAGATGTCTGGTTCATCGTCTACCTCCGTCGGTGAGAGAGTCAACTGAGCCGTCGGCGGAATAAGTCGAGTTTGAGGAAGAGGATGACAGACGACGTGGTTTCGTCTGCTTGTCTTGCAATCCGATTTCTTTCTGGTTATCGGGGAGATCTGTACCCTATCGCAGTGGTGCTGCCGGCCGAGAAGGAGAGATGTCGCTAAGATAAAAGTGATCTAGAGGATCTGCTTTAGGTGAGGTCTTGCAGCCCAAAGACAGGTGCTGTACTTGTTTTACTTAACTTCCAGCAAGGGTCTGTGTATTCTGCCGAAACGTTCATATCTTCATAAGGAGATCCTTAGTGATTCACTCTCTCTCTCTCTCTCTCTCTCTCTCTCTCTGGGGCTGCACAAAATGCCAACAGCAAGTCATAAACAGAACCTCTCCGCCCTCAATCTCAGGGAATTAACACGCGCCTCCTGTTCAGGTTCTGGATACAAGGGCGGAAGGCCTTGATCTTGTTGTTGTTCGAGCTTGTCCCAAAGAGTTGGTGCCACAAAGGCAACAGTCGCATAGTCCACCACAACGAGGACAGCCTGAACGTGGTATGACCTTACCCTGTGCCCGAGTCCCACAGCGTCGTCGTTGCAGCTTCAGCCCCATCCTAGTTGCATCATTGAAACGAGGGATCTCTCTTATGAAGCTGAGTCTGGTGTTCATTCTGACACCCAAGCACTGGCACACTGTGAGACAGTTGGCATCCGCACACTTGTTCTCGACGTTTTCAACTTTGTAGATGAGATTCTGAATCCATGACGCCCACGCTCTGCAGTAACACAGTAAAATGCCCTCTGTGCTTTGAGAAGGTAGAATGCTCCTGTAAACACCAGTGTCAGATGAGGAGGCGCATGCTTCTCCCAAGCTAAAAATAACCAGATTCTCCACAAGATGAAAGGTAGCTTAAAGCTACGGTTGCACTAACCAAATCCTCCAACCTTGGACAAAATCCAACCAAATCGTTGGACTCCAATCATTCCGTTGACTAGTGTAACCGTAGCTTAATTAGACAGAAGTCCCTTACTGTGGTGTCCCTTTCTTCACCCAACAGTAGTCTGATAGGTAACCATGGAAACGCATTGAGTCAGCCATGTCGTCCACCACCCAAGACATCTGTCATCCATGACCCGTTTGGCAGCCAAAAAGGTGAGGATGACATAATCATTTATCAGCTGGAACGCCTTCTCCAGGTCAAAGAAGACCACTATAGCAGCGCCATTGGTAATTAGACCAAGAAGAGCAATCCCTCATCTGGGTGTCGCCGCCCCTTTGTTTAACCCGTACGCATGAAGGTGAAAGGGGAAGTATAATTCTTTCTGCCGACTAGCCAGTGCAAGATGTGGGTCTTTCTCTCACTCACTCACTCACACATACATACACACACACACACACACACACACACACACACACACACACACACACACACACACACACACACACACACACACACACACACACACACACACACACACACACACACACACAAAGTAAATAAAGAAATAAATAAATAAACACACACACATACACACACATACACATACACACACATACAAATACTCATATTCTAGTGCTATAGTATGTTAGATTTCATCCTCTCTACCAGGTTAGGATTATTGGAACTCTTGTCAGACAGGAGGGGAAGATGGGGTGCAGCAGTGTGTGGCAGTAAATCACGTTCAAACACCGGGTGGAAAGTGCTGCGTTGACAGCTGTCCAAACCTCTGCTGCAAGAGGCGTCTGCACGAGAAGACAGAGCACGGCAGGTCGGGGCGTAAGTTTAACATAAACGAAGGTAGAAACTTTTTCGTTTGACAACAGCGTCGTTAATAGACGAGTCGAAGAATGTCTACTGTCTGTATGTATTATCTTTGTGGCTCGAGGCAACAGCGCAGTGGTTTTTAATCTCTTTGTCAATATCCGTGCCTGCTGGAATTCAAATATTGCATCCATGCACCCTTTTAGTTATCCTCGATTCTAGGTCATTAGGTACACGTATTACATTTGGCAGAAGTTGCCCGACAAATCAACACACAACATTGCTTTAGAACTTGGAATGAAAGAATAACGAGTATCAACGATGGTGTAGCAATGCCTGGGAATCAGGATCCGACCCCAAAGAATCCGCCTTCGACAGATCCCCCCCGAAAATGCTAAAAAGAGAATCTAGAAGGAAAACTAAACATCACAACACGTACCGTTATACGCTATCTCCTCATCCTAGGAATCCTGTACATTCTAGGTATCGAAACCGACCCTCAATACACAGGTTGTGGATCTACAGGCCCTCCTCACCATGCAAAGAGTCCTCGTGTCCAAAATCAAACACTCTGAGGCAAGGCCACATGGAGATCCCACGACTTACACTCGACACGTGCTGCCTGCCACACTCTACCACACCACTGCCATTGACACAACAACATTCTGCGCCACTCACAAAGGATCTGTGACCCAAAATCGTGAGCAAACTACAACGATGGAAAGGAGAAAACAATTCTAAGTAATAAGGAAGATTTAACGAGGAAAACTAATAACGCTGACCTTTGCATCATATTTAATGAAACAGGTATTAGAGAAAATCTGATATCCGAATAAACAAATAGACGGACGTCGATTACAGGGAAAAAGTATAAAAAGAGAAAGAAACAAAGAAACTAACAAAAAACAAAAAACACCAACAACAATAACAATAATAATAACAACAATAAAAAAAAAATAATAATGATGATAATCATAATAATAATAATAATAACAATAACAATAATAACAACAATAATAATGAAAATAAAAATAATAATAATAATTATTATTCCATAATATTCTCTTTATACTAATCAATATATATGAACATAGCTAGCCTCTCTTTGAAATGAGGATACTAAAGACCATTGGGAGGAGTTTGGGGGTACCTTCTTCTTCGTTGAAAAACTTGTGTGTGTGTTCGCGGTTTTGGCCACACTGAGAGGCATGTGGTTGAAGATTGCCCTTTGAGAGGAAATGTCAGACAGTCATCACATTACTAGTTTAGGAGGACCTTCTCCTATTTTTTTTTTTTTCTTTTTTTTTTTGCTGATTATGTTTACTGTGATATAAAGCGTAAGATAGAGCGTTTCCTTCTAGAGTTTTACAAAAAGCTTTAACTTCTGTTATTTTAATGTTTAACTGGCTTGTAAATTTTCGTGACTTACAACTAATATGCTTTTGTATGCTCTCGTGGTTTTCGTTGCAAATTCTTTTAGGATTTTCTTGTAATGATAAGATTAAGGATGCGACCAATAACAGTCTACTTATCTATCGACCTATTATACATGCCTGTCTACATGTTTACCTAACTGCATATCTATTTATCTTGTTAGATATATGTCCATTAACAACTCATGGACCTCTTTGAATGTCTATTTATGTATATTTATCTGCAAGTATATATGTATGTATACATGTATACAAGTATGTATATATGTATACATGTATGTATGTATGTATACATCTATCTATACGATTATATCAACTCGAATAAAGATGTCGATGGTGAGCAATATGTATGGACGAGATAAGGTCTCGTCAAATCATATAAACATTGTGTGTGTGTATGTGTGTGTGTGTGTGTGTGTGTGTGTGTGTGTGTGTGTGTGTGTGTGTGTGTGTGTGTGTGTGTGTGTGTGTGTGTGTACACGTGTGTGCAATACCACACTTGTGTGTGCGTATCTGAGACTGTACGGATAAAGAGCAGATTATTGACTTCAATGACTTCATCTTTTTTTTCGGCCCTTGAGTTCCCCCTTCTTGGTCCTTCCCCCTCCCTCTTCTCTCCTCTGAATCACCCCTTCGCCCCTAATTGACCCTTTTCCTGAACCCCCCCTTCCACCCCCCTTCCACCCCCCTTCCACCCCTCCACCCCTTTCCTCACCCTCCCTCCCTTTCTTACACCCATCGTCTGTCAATAATGTTGTCCATTCCTGCAACATTGGTATATTTATATATATCTACCTACATGTCTGTCTGTGTGTGTGTGTGTGTGTGTGTGTGTGTGTGTGTGTGTGTGTGTGTGTGTGTGTGTGTGTGTGTGTGTGTACACAAATCTCAAGCAATGAAGAAATGCTAGCAGATGCAATGGGCGGGTCATGTCATTCAAATGCCTGAGAACCGCATTTTCCGACTGATTTTTTACAGGCAACTACCTGATGCGCGTCACAATGTAATGGGGCCAGAAAAAAAAAAAAAAAAACGCGTACGAAGTGCTCACAAGGTGTCACGCATCTAGAGTCTGCTCACAACCGAACATGAGACACCGGTGGGCAAAAGTACATCAACTCAATAGTAGAATTTATCCACCTCATCCGGATCTGACGTGAACAGAGTGAAGAAGGATATGTAGGTCAAAAATTGAGCTCCACAGTCACTTCTGCTGTCACCAGCGACAAAGAACTTAGCATCACCACCCAACTTCACTCAAAACCATCTCACCTCACCGGAGCACTGTCGTCATCGATCACCGACGAACCGCCCTAAGCAAGTATGTACCTAAACATACATATATATATATATAATATATATATATATATATATATATATATATATATATATATATATATATGTATAAACTCCTTTCCCTTCTCCCTAATATTCTTTAATCATCACCCTACCTTCATTATTATTTTCAGGTTTTCTATTCTCATCTTCACAATCTTCCCCGGTTGCATTTTCGAGTTTATCATTTACTATCACTAACTCCTGACTCACCCTCCTTATCATATTTACATTTTACTCTTCAGCTATTTCTTCATCATCATGTCACCGTAAGCCCCCTTTTTTTTTATTCTCGGCTTCCATGTCCCCTTTCTTTCCCCTTTCCCCTTTCTCTATCCTCTTCGCCTGCTACCTCCCTCCCCTTTCTCCCATACATATTCTCTCCATGGGAACAACCTCTCTTATATTCTCTTTCACATCTGTTATGTTCAGTCCCTGCGACGGGGGCTCGATGCATCCAAAGCCACTTGTGGCTCCACTCTTATGCGGTGCTGTTTGCTGTTAGGGTCATGTTAATCTCACATATTTGGTATCAATTGTTTATTGATTCCTATTGACTGTAGATTTTATTGAGTATAACATCGGGAGAGTTTACTTTGGAAATGTGTCCATCTCCACTTTTTTTTGAGAAAATGAAACTTTTAGGTCTGTTGAAAAAAAAAATACAAATACAAAAACAAGAAACTCCTCTCCAAAGTTGTCACAAAATATATATTTATTGGCTTCAAATATGAAAGACAAAAAACACTTCCGAGGTTCAAATGACAGCATTACATAAAAGGAAGACGACGAAATATAAAGACAACACTTTCCGACGCGAATATTCACGTCACACTTCGCGTAAGAAAACTTCGCCCTAAGGCAAATGTCGCTAAACGACGGACCCTTTGGTGACTCGCGTCTGCCTCGTCAAGTGCAACTTTTAATGAGGAACAGCATCCACGGCACCAAAGTGGAGAACCGTTGATGACGTGAATATCTGCAGCTCGGGGAACTTCGCAAATTGGTCTTTTGACCTGCCCACGGCACAGGTCAAAATTGGGATTTGACCTGCCCACGGCACAGGTCAAAATTGGGATTTGACCTGCCCACGGCACAGGTTAAAATTAGGATTTGACCTACCCACGTCACAGGGCGAAGCTGGTCCGTTTGACCTGCCCACCGCAGATCTGATTTCTGGTCCGTTTGACCTGCCCACGGCAGTTGAAAACTGGTCTGCTTGACCTGCCCACGGCACAGGTCAAAACTGGTCCGTATGACCTGCCCACGGCGCAGTTAAAAACTGGTCCGTTTGACCTGCCCACGGCACAGGTCAAAACTGATACCTCTTGACCTGCCCACGTTACATTTGTGTTAATCAGCTGTCTGGCAGTTTCTGATGTGCAGTGTATCTGGTGACAAAGACAAAGAAAAACATCATAATCATTTCTTCCAAGTGGATTTCTCCTGTTCACTATCCTTCTCCTACCAAAGAAACCAAAGACTGACGATCGATTCAAACCATAAAAAAAAAAATTATATATATATATATATATATATATATATATATATAATTTCCCCCCCAACCGTGCAATGACATAATTCACACAATGGTCAAATAATCCTATGAATACACACACCAGGCTAGGGAGCTAATACAGGGATCTGATACAAAGATAACAAGGGAGGAATGTGCTCATCCGTGCCATGTCTATTCACCGGACCTCCGACATTACGCGCTGTGTTGGCGTCTTTTTTTTTTTTTTTTTTTTTTTTTTTTTTTTTTTTTTTTTTAAGGTATTTACATTGTAAAACTTGCTGTATTCGAGGTCATGCATGGACTCTTTCTATGGCTAAAATATATATATATATATATATATATATATATATATATATATATACATATATAAATAATAATAATAACAATAATAATAATAATAATAATAATAATAATAATAATAATAATAATAATAATAATAATAATAATAATAATAATAATAATCTTATTAAATCAGTGTTATTATAGATATCGTCTTCTTTCTTTGAGAGAGAGGGAAAATCAAAATAAAACACAAATGTCTAAAGACCAGTAGAAAACTCAAAAACATTGCAATCAACACCTTCACCATCATCGTCGTCATCTTCATGAAGACCATCATTTCTTGTGTTTTAACTTGAGCCCTCTGCCTCTTCACTACCTCCAACAAGCTCTGCCTCCAAACTCCTTCGTATATGAGGCCGAGAGGAGCTGCCTCTTGACGCCTCCTACCTCTGATCCTATTCCTTAAGGTCCGAGTTTATTCCTCTTTTATTCCTCTTCCTCTCTACTCTGCTTTCTCTGCAATTTCTTTCTTCTTCTCGTACTTGTCTCACCTTGGTTCAACATATCCTTTTTGTAAATTGTAGCTTCCTCCTCCTCCTCCTCTTCCTCCTCCTCCTCCTCCTCCTCCTCCTCCTCCTCCTCTTCCTCATTCTTCTCCTCTTCCTCATTCTCCTCCTCTTCCTCATTCTCCTCCTCCTCCTCCTCCTCTTCCTCCTCCTCTTCCTCCTCCTTCTCTTACTCTTATTTCTCTTCTTCCTTTTCCCTTCGTCTACATCTCTTCTCTCTCCTCCTCCTGCTCCATCCTCTCTTTTTGCTAATCCCTTCCTCCTCTTTATCTTTTCCCCTTTTCTTCTTCTTCCTCCTCCTCCTCTTCCTCCTTTGCCTACTCCTCTTTCCCTTCCACCTCCCTCTTCCTCTCCTATCTCCATCTTCTCCTCCTCTTCTTCCTTCTATTCTTCCTTTTCCTTCTCCGCTTCATGCTCCTCCTCCTCCTTCTCCCTTTCCTCTCCTCCTCCTTCTCTTCCTCCTTTGCCTATTCCTCCTTCTCTTCCGCCTCCCTCTTTCTCTCCTCCCCCTCTTCCTCATTCTATTCCTCCCATTCCTCCTCCTCTCTCCTCCTCCTCATTCTATTCCTCCCTTTCTTCCTCCTCTCTCCTCCTCCTCCTCCTCCTCCTCGCCTTTTCCACCCCGTCCTTAATCCCCTTCCCCTCCCAACCACCTCCACCCGTGGGCCCTCTGTTCACACAATGCGGCCGTCGACTTGGAACAACCCTCCCAGCAAATAGATATCGTACTTGCCTGTCTGGATCCCACTCCCCCCACCCCAACCACTCCCTCCTTCCTCTTTTACATCTATCCACTTCGCTTCATTATTCCTCCTCTTTTTATCGCCTCTTTATCGCTCTCTCTTCCTCTGTTTCCTTCCTTACTTCTCTCTTCCTCTTTTCGGTCTCTCTATTTTTCCACTTTTTTTGTTTCTCTTCTTTGTTTTCTTTCTTCTTTCTTCTGCCCTGCTCTCTTTCTCTCTCTCTCTCTCTCTCTCTTCCTTCCCATCCTCCTCCTCCTCTTCTCCTTCTACTTCTTCTTCCCTCCTCCTTTTCCTCGTCCCTTTTACCCTCTCTTCCTCTAACTTAAGCCCTTCCCCCTCTCTCCCCTCTTCCCTCTTTTTCTCTCCTTCCCACCTCTCTTTCTTCCTTCTCCCCTCACTTTCCCTCTTTTTTTCGTGGCCCCTCTCCTCTCGGCCCCTTTTATTTCATTTCTTTTCACTTCTGCAGGCCCGTTTTCCATAATGTTTCGTCCTCTTTTTCTCTTCTGATTCTGTTCAGCCCTGCCTCCGCTCCCTTGTTGCAATTTTCTCTCGACCTGTTTCGACTTACCTCTTTCTCTTACTCTTTTTTTTCTCTCTCTCTTCCTCTTTTTTCTCTTTCTCTTCCTCTTTTCTTTTTCTCTCTTCCTCTTTTCTTTTTCCTCTCTTCCTCTTTTTTATCTTTCTCTTCCTCTTTTTTTTCCTCTTTTTCTCTTCTTTTTTCTCTTCCTCTTGTTTCTCTTTCTCTTCCTCTTTTTTCTTTCTCTTCCTCTTTTTTCTTTCTCTTCCTCTTTTTTCTCTCTTCCTTTTTTCTCTCTCTTCCTCTTTTTTCTCTCTTTTTTTCTTGCTTCGTCTCTATTTTTCTTTGTCGTTACTCTCTTATTTCATTTTCTCTATCTTTCGTCTTTTCTTTCTCTCTTTTTTTCTATTTTCTTCTCTTTTTCTCTTTATTCGTGTCTTTCTTTTGTCCTTTTCTTTTTGTCCATCACTTCCTCTTCTTTTTTTTTCTCTTTTTATCTTTTCCTTCCTCTTTCTTTTCCACTTCCTATTTTCTTTCTTTTTCCTCTTTCCCTTTCCCTCTCTCTTTTCCTTGCTCTCTCTTTCTATTTACCTTCCTTTTACTCTATATATATATTCCTCTTTTTCTTCCTTTTTTTTCTATATCCTTTGTATTTTTGACTGCCTTCGTTTTTTTTCTTTCTTTCTTGTTCCTCTGCACTTTTTACAACACAAAATTACGGCCATTTCGTCAGTCTGTACTTTTGTGTTTGTATGTTTGTCTGTCTTGTCTGTGTCTGTCTGTCTCCTTCCCCTCTTCCTCATTCTATTCCTCCCTTTCCTCCTCCTCCTCCTCCTCCTCCTCCTCCTCCCTTTCCTCCTCCTCCTCCTCCTCCGTTTTCTGTTTCCTATTTCTTTCTGTTCTGTCAGTTCTGTCTATCTGTGTCTGTCTATGTACCACTCTTTCCCTTCCCTTTATTCTCCCTCTTTTTTCTTTTTATTCTCTCTTTTCTCTTTCTCCCTCATCCATTCCTTACTTTTGTCTTTCTCTCACTCTCTCCATTTTACTATTCCTTATTCTTGTATTTCTATTCGCAAGAATTCTCACATTTTTGAGTCTTACGTTTCACTATGTTTCAAGCTATCCCTTTCCCAATAGACTTCGTTCACCCTGACCGGTTTTTTCTCTTTATCTGAACGAAATTTCTCTCCACTTCGTCCCTTTTCTCAATCACGCTTCCCCTTTTAACGTGGGTGACTTATTTTCCGACCTTTTCTGTTCCCATCACGGGTCGAGTTTTTAAAATCATGATACAAATACACAAGCATACCAACCCCGTCACGTTCTATTAATAGACTCGAGATTTGTCCTTTTAGGATAGAAGCCCTGGTGGAGTACAATTCCTAAGAGTAACGTTCCAATAACGGGAGAGTTTGTTCAGCTTAGGGATAAGCAGTGAAAACTCTGAGAGGGTTTTTCGTAATTGAATGAAAAAAAAAAATGCTAAATGATATTTTTGAAATACCCTGTACACCAAAAAACCTTTTTGTATATTCTTTTAATTTTTCATTCATTCATCTTCTATTTTTTTTCTATATACATTATTTTCTATCTCACGCCTGTTCATACGTTTCTTCAACGACCAAATATGATCCAGAAAGCAAGCAGTCACTGCGCGACTCCTTCGGTTATGAAGTGCTGTTTCCTTGACTGAATAAAAATGGCGCTAGCGAAAAGATAGTCAGAGAAGGGATTTGGAATGAACACACACACACACACACACACACACACACACACACACACACACACACACACACACACACACACACACACACGACGTTGTCATAGTGTTAACCCACTAGATTTATTTCAGCGTCTACCATTTTATCTATCTATATGATTTTTCTCAATATTTACTCAATATTTTTTAGACTCTGGTGAGCAATATCATTTGGTAAAGGGAGACCTCACACCCACCCCCTCTTCTCAGCTACCGACGCCTTTTTCGTTTCCTTTTCTATTTCTTTCGGACATTTCCCATTCCTTTTACTTCTTTTATTTCTTTTTCTATTCCTTTATTCTTTTCCTTTTCGTCCCTTTTCTTCCTATTCCGCTCTTCTGGATCCCTGCACCTCTTTTGACCACTCCATTTACTTAGCTCTTCTCGTTTGCTCAACTTTTTCTTTCTTTATTTCGTCTGCTTCCCTCTTTTCTTCCTGCCTGCCGATTCCCAATAGGTTTCGTTCGTTCGTTCCGCTTCGTTATGTATTATTTCGTTTTTCATAGTGGCACAAGCACTCCTCTCCCCCAGCCCACCTCCCCCTCCTCTCCTTCGCCCACCTATTCCTCTTCCTTCCCCCCTCCCTCCCCCACTCTCTGCTGCATCTTCCTCCTCCTCCTCCTTCCTTTTTACTCCCTCTTCCTTCCTCTTCCCCTCCTTTCTCTTTCGTTCCTCCTTTACTCCAGCCATCAATTCTTCATCCTCGCACCCCATCTGCTCTATCTATTCTGCTCTACTCAATCTTGCAACTAAGATTTATTTCTGATATATTTCCCGAGGTATCCTCTTCATACAATAGTCCTTTATACATTTGTGTTTAGATTAATCTTGTATTACCCTCGGCTCTTCACCATGATAATCTAATACATTCTGTATGATTTGTTCGTCTTTTCACTTTTTTTCTTTCGTTTTTCTTTATTTTTCGTCCTGTATCTGCGCATCGATCCGGTTCAGTCTTTTCTATCGTTGCCACTTTTGTTATTTTCTGTCACTGTTTTTTTTTTTTTTTTTTTTTTTTTTTTTTTTTTTTTTTTTTTTTTTTTTTTTTTTTTTTTTTTTTTTTTTTTTTTTTTTTTTTTTTTTTTTTTTACGCGGGAATTTATTTCAGCTTTATGATATTCGCAACGTTAAAATCGCGCCATATTTGCCAGGTCAATCCTTTTTCAGCCACGCACCTTTTCAGTTATTTAGAGTTTGCTTCTCCTCGCTTTTTATTTCTTCATTTTTTTTCTAATACTTTCGTTTGACTCTGAAACTTATCAAAGCATATCCGGCCGTGTCTACACTAAGAGACGTACACACAAGTACACACAGATGCACACACAGATGCACACAGACGTACACACAGATGTACACACACGTAAACACAGATGTACACACAGACGTACACACAGATGTACACACACGTACACACAGATGTACACACACGTACACACAGATGTACACACACGTACAACACACACGCACACACAGATGTACACGCCCGTACACACAGATGTACATACACGTACGCACAGATGTACACACACGTACACACAGATGTACACACACGTACACACAGATGTACACGCCCGTACACACAGATGTACATACACGTACACACATGTACACACCCGTACACACAGATGTACACACACGTCCTTGATTAGCCTTTTTCTTTGTAATTTAGCTGATGTTCTTTTCTATTCCATCTAAAGTCACTCACCCTTTCCATCGCCTCCTTCAAGCTTCCTTCTCCTTTTCCTCTCCCTCTTTCCATTGATCTAGTCTCTGGCTTATCCTCTTTAAAGCTATTTTCTCATTAACGCAACACTTCCTTCATTTATCTAACTGTTCCTCTTCTCCTTCTCCTCGTTTCCCTTACATCCTTTCTCTTGTAACTTCCTCTTCATCTGTCTCTCTCTTCTTTGACTCTTTTTCCCCATCTCTCCTCTTACCCTTCTCTTCCCCCTCTCCCTCTTGCTCTCTTCTCTCCCACTCCACCTCCATTAATTCTTCCCCCTTCCTTTATTACTCATTCCCTCGCCTCTCTTCTCCCCTTCTCGTAGCCCCCTGGCATTCTACCCCCCTCCCCCCCCGGCTCCCATTTTCTATTGACCCAAAGGCCAAAATCTTCTTTATTTACCCTTGCATCACTTCATCCGGACCGAATCTGTCCACTCCCCCCCCCCATCATCAACTCCTTCCCACGCCTCTACTCAATTTCTATTCTTGTTTATATTCTTGTCTTCTGTTGTGACTTACGCGGGAGCTGCTGCCGGACTGTATATATTGGGCTACCGGGTAATAGATTTCTGTGCTCGAGATATTCAGAGTATACTATCACTCCTATGAAAACATATCTGGTTTTATGTATATTCCACAATATGGTAAGGAATGTCTTTAGTTAATACATATTGGGATTTTATAAACATACACACGCACACACACACACACACGCACACACACACACACACGCACACACACACACACACAATACATATACATATACACCACATGATTAATTCTATATTTTAAATTCGACAGGCTGTTGACTGACATAATCAAAACGTATCCATCAGACTAACGGTGATGTTATGTCAAGCCTTGTAGAATCACTGCACCTCTTCTAATGCCCTTTTGCCTTCGGGACCTTTTGTCTCAATGGCCTTTTGTCCTTTGTGCCCTTTTTGTGTATATAGCCAACCACTTGTGTTCGCTTGTTACTCTGGATGAGGATGCAATAAACGTAAGTACTTATTGTTATAACTTTTCTTTCTTCTCATGTGGTGTGTGTATATGTATATATATATATATATATATATATATATATACATATACTGTATATATATATATATACATACTGTATATATATATACATATACTGTATATATATATATATATATACATATACTGTATATATATATATATATATATACATATACTGTATATATATATATATTATATATATATATATATATTGGTGTCGGCTGTTCTTATGTAGTAGACGGCTTGTTTTCTTAGTCTTATAATAAATTACTAAGTTATTTCTTTTATTTTATTTTTCTCTGGGTTATTATAAGACCAAAAAAAAAAAAAAAAAAAAAATTCCTACTTAAGAACACCCCACACCAAGAGAAAAAGAAACTTCAGAAGTCATATGTCATCTGTAGGTTCAAATGAACCCGAAGAAACCGTGAAGTCCTCCCCTCTACCTATATTGGCATGACGGCAATAAACTTAGTAACCACGTAGTAAGCGCTGAAACTATCAGTTGTTTTAAAAAACGATTAGACAACTTTATGGATGGGGACGACAGGTGGTGATGGATACGGAGCTGCCTAGTGTAGGTCTTATGGCGTCTTGCAGTCTCCTTTATTCTTATGTATGTTATGTTCTTATGTTCTTATCCCGTTGCCTTTCACACCACCTTACATCAGGAGTCCCTAAAAACCACTTAAAGAGTTGAGCATGGCATAGCCCTAACAAGAAACATGCTTGAAGAAAATACAGATATTTTGGATATATGTACAGACGGTAGACGTCTCCCGAACTTAGAAGGATTGTTATCAAAAAGCTGAACCCAAACTTAAACATACAAGCAGAGAACCTCAAGGCCCTCCGAAGAATGCGAGTCACCACCACAAAGCCAAGCACGCAACAAGACGTCACAAACCCAAGTATGGGACAAATCACCACAAACACAAGTATGGAACAAAACGCCACAAAACCAAGTATGGGACAAAACGCCACAAAAACAAGCGTGTGACATTTCGTCACAACCCGAATCCGGAGGCTCTCCTAAGCATACGACAAGCCGTCACTACCCGAAAGAGCCGGTAACCTCTCCCAGTTTTCTAGTAACCTCTTTCATCTATCCGGTAACTTCCCCCAGTGAAGAGTATGAGCACAAACATATAAAATTAACTATTATCACACCATTCATCGGGATATTCTTTTCTAACCACAGAGGAACAATATCCCAAGCTACTGATGAAGGATTTTGTACCTGAAATCGCGATTTAGCAAAAATGACTACTTACGGTGAAGTAATAAACCGCCTTTCAAAGGATAACAAGTCAGTATTAAGGCTTATGGAAAATATTCTTAAGAAAATAATAAGCGCACAACTAGCCATCACTTTCAATGAGGTATGAATAAGGGAAAATATCCTGCTCATATATACCATTAATATATGTGTGTGCGTGTATGTTTGTATGAACACGCATAATTGTATGATAACATCATATTTTGATAATAGAAAATATAATAGAGGACAAAAAAAAAACGGTAAAAAAAAAATGATGGAAAGGGACTGGAAATGTGCGAAGAGAAGAAGAGGTACCATTGATCGGGAATCGAGGGGAAAATGTGAAATCCTAAATTTGGCAAAGGTTCAAGAGGTGAAAGAAGAAGAAGAAGAAGAAGAAGAGGAGGAGGAAAGAAGAGTAAAGATGTGACCCAATATGGAGCTTCAAGCGGAGCACTGAATATAAGGTAGTTCCACCTCTTAGTTGACTAAATTCACATAAGGTTAGGTTAGGTCAAGTTTGGTTAGATTAGGTTAGGTTAGGTTAGGTGAGGTTTGGTCAATTCTGTTAGGTTGGGTTAGGTTAGGTTGGGTTGGGTTTACTTACGTTAGGTGAGTTAGGTTAGGATAAGTTAGGTTAGTTCAGGTCAGGTAAGCCCAGGTCAAATTAGGTTAGGTTAGGTCAGGTTAAAGCACATCACCTTGTTGAAGAGATTAATCCTTTGTTGGGTGGTGTAGTTTGAAATCCTTCCATCAACATGCATTTTTCTACGAGTACCCTCCACTCTGTATTTACCTTTTATCAGTCAGTAAGCCTTCACCGAATTTTATGGTTGTTGACACAAAGATTTTATTTGGGTGTTCGGTTGAGTTCTTCTCATTAAGAGTTTTAATTGAATAGAGAGAGGCTGAAAACCGTGGATATAAGCTACGAAGGGTAATTGATATTAGAAAATGGATAATGGATTACCAAATAAGGATGAAATATTTCCCCCTTTTTATACACGACTAGAATAGTCTGGGGTTTGTGAGGTTAGCAATTGTAATCCTGACAACGGGGCTTTGGTGGGTTTGTGTGTGCACAGATGAATCCATATTCTTAAAAAAAAAAGATGATCATTTTTGGGGGTCCGGACAAACTTCCTTTCGACGCTTTAGTTGATGACAATCCGTAGGATAGCCACGCTTTTTTTTTTTTTTTTCTTTTTCTCAAATTTAGATTTAAGAAGGAAATAAGCAAGAATAGGTTTACCAATAGAATTGTTAACAAAAGGAAAAGACTTGGTAATCCTGTTGTAAGCTCTGATACTAGTGTATAGTGTAGGCCCTATGGTCTCTTGCAACCTCATTCATTCTTTAGTTCTTGTGTACCACTCAAGACCTGCTATACGATTTCTTATATCTCACCAATATTCATGTCTTCATCATCTATTTTTTTATACAAATGTGTTCATGTCACTGCTTTGTAGTCCCAAACGGTAATTACCTTTTGTCAGAAGTGATGGTTTCAGTTGAAGCAAGGCGTCTCCTGGTGTAAGTTTCTGATCTCACCGTGCAATGTAATTTCCATCCATCTTCTTACATTTTTTGTTGTTGCCCTTCTTTACTTGCTCATGTTTCAACTGCGCACTTTATATATTCTTTCCTTTTATCTAATTTTCTTTACCAATCTCGTCGGGTTTTCTTTATATTTTCTACCATTGTGCATACATCACTAATTTTGTTTATTTTTTCTTTTTCTATTTTTTTTCTTTTCAATTCCGCGCCATCTCCTCTCTTTCGCTTGCCTTGCTTCTGCCTTTTTTTTATAGACTTTTGTTTTGTCTTGATTTTTCCATAACTCATCTTTTTCTAATGCTTTTCAACTTTCATATTATATCTTGTTCCTTCTTTCATCCTGCCTACTTCAGACCAGTCGTGGATCTTCCTGAATCTTTTCCTTCCACGTTTTTTAATTAAAATTTTCTGCTGTTTTTTTTTTTTTTTTTTTTAAAGGGCTGAGCTGTTGGCCAGTGGATACGGTGTCAAGATTATGAGTAGGTGGTCGTGAGTTTGATTCCCGGGAGACGCTGCGTGTTTCTTGGGTTGGTTACCGATAGCCCTTACCAGGCGGGGAGGCGACCCAATGTCGGTATTAAAAAAAAATGTTTGGCGGGGTTTCTCACTTCCCACTGTGTTTTTTTTTTTTTTTTTTTTTTTTTTTTTATGAAATTACATTCTGCACCCTTCCCCTCCACCTTTTTAAGCTGATTTATCTCAAGCTCACTTTACTCATTTTTCGAACAGAAATCGTTTTCCTGGTGTCTCTCAGCTCAGAGCTCCCACTTCTTCTTTATCACGATCTTATTTTTTTCTCTGTTGATTCATAAAAAAAATTACTTTCAGTTTTCGACACTTTGTTCTCATAAGAATCTTAGTTTCCTTTTACTCTCCTATTGTCAAGTTCCCTATCTGTTTCGTTTGTATGTTATAATATATCATTCTGTTGTACTTGTATTTCATTATCTTTGTTTTTTCTATTTTGACTTTTTTTGATTCGGATTGTTTTGTTTTATTTTGTTTAATTACTTTCTATTTCTATTTTTGCTTAATCAATTTTATTCTATTAATTACTATTTTATTTTAATTTTATTTTAATATGTATTATTTTATTTTAGTTATTTTCGTTTGTTTCATTTTATCTATTCTTATTCTCTTTTGATTACGTTCATGAACTTTATCATTTAGGTTTTTCCTCTCAATCAATTTTCTACTTCTGTACATCAAACCCTGTTCTTTCTTAACCTTGTTTTCTTACACACACACACACACACACACACACACACACACACACACACACACACACACACACACACACACACACACACACACACACATATATATATATATATTCGTATAAATGGGCAGGAGATTTTCTCTCAAGCAAATTTCATTGAATGAAATGGCAAGCTTGTTGTGACAAAGCTTTTTGTCAATCTTCTCCCTTTTTCTTAAGGCAACTTTACCTTCCATAGGCAGGAGTCCGAGTAATTCGCCGTATGCCATGATATATATATATACATACATATATATATATATATATATATATATATATACATATATATATACATATATATATATGTTGGTGACGAACTTGCTTTCCTTGTTTCATTCTATTTCCACATTTCTTCCTCTTTTCTCAGCATGTCCTTCTGTGGTTATCTTTTGATTTTTTTTTTGTCTTGTAAAATTTTCATTCCTTTTTTATTACACGTGGGTTTTCGTTCTCCTTTTCGTGGATTTTTTTGTTTCCTACTCTCTCTCTCTCTCTCTCTCTCTCTCTCTCTCTCTCTCTCTCTCTCTCTCTCTCTCTCTCCCTGTCTCTCTCTCCTCTCTCCCTGTCTCTCTCTGTCTCTCTCCCTATCACCGTCTCTCTCCCTATCTCCGCCTCTCTCTCTCTCTCTCTCTCTCTCTCTCTCTCTCTCTCTCTCTCTCTCTCTCTCTCTCTCTCTCTCTCTCTCATGCACACACCCACACCCGTATGAACTACCGACTCCGCGTTTTCTATGCAGTCGATATTTTAGGGAGGTTAGTGAAAACCCTACGCTATACACCAGGAGTCGCTCATCCTTATTCTACGACTAAGATTGCTTCCAGCTCGATAAAGGAATGCTACTCACTTATAAATTCTGTTCCTTTCTTATTACTTCGCCTCGTAGGTGAGAAATTGTCCGGAAGGAATGTTTATTGTAAAAAGATAATACACACACACACGCACACACACACACACACACACACACACACACACACACACACACACACACACACACACACACACACACACACACACACACACACACACACACATAAATCATATTTTGTCTAAAATTTTCCTTAGACGTCTTTCGGGCATCTGAAACTGGGTGACACTTTTTCCTTTTTTTCTCTATTTTTTTCTCTTTTTTTATTTTTTTTAGAACTTATTCTTTCTTTCTTCTACGGTCAGGGTAAGTCTATCCACACGATTTGGTCTTCTCCTCTCACTTGTCCTTTCGTCATGCAGCAAAAATCCTCTTTCATCATTATCTCTCAATCTTTTTCTTCTTCTTTTTCTTTCTTCGTTTTTCCCTCTTCTTTTTGTCCTTCTCCTTCTAATCCTCCTCTTTCTTCTTCTTTTTGTTTCTTATAATTATTATTATTCTTCCTCATCTTCCTCTTCTTATTTTTCATCATTATCTTCTTCTTCTTCTTCATCTTCTTCTTTATCATCTTCTTTATCTTCATATTTTTCTTTTTCTTTATATTCATCTTCTTCTTTACCTTCATCTTCTTCTTTATTATCTTCTTTATCTTCTTCATCTATTTATCTTCATCTTCTTCTTCATCTTCATATTCTTATCTTCTTCTTTATCTCCATCCTCTTCTTTATTTTCTTCTTTTTCTTTTCTTCTTTTCCATCTTCTTTTCCACCTTTCTTCTCTTTGAATTTTGCAATTTCATCCACTTCTTGATCTTCCTTGCATTTGTTTTGTCCACTCTCCACTACACGACCACTTAATTGACCTCCAATCATAGCATCCCTCCTTCTACATCCACCATTCCTCCTCTTTTTCCTCTTTTCATCTCCCAGTCTCTTTATTTCTGTGGCACTCTGTCTTTCTCTCTTCCTCTGTTTGTCTATCTCTGTGCGTCTGTTTATCTGTCTGTCTGTCTGTCTGCCTGCTTGTCTGTCTATCTCTCTCTCCCCTCTGTCTCTGTCTGTCTGTCTCTCTCTCTCTCTCTCTCTCTCTCTCTCTCTCTCTCTCTCTCTCTCTCTCTCTCTCTCTCTCTCTCCCTTCCCACTTTTCCCTCTCTCTCCCCATTTTCTCTCTCTCTATCCCAACTTTCTCTTCTATCTCTCTTTCTCTCTCCCCACTTCTCTTTCTCTCACTCCCTCTCCCGCCCTCTCTTTCTCTCTCATTAGTCCTCTCTCTTTTCCCACTTTTGATTGTTGGCGTTTGTGTGTGTTTGTGTGTGTGTGTGTGTGTGTGTGTGTGTGTGTGTGTGTGTGTGTGTGTGTGTGTGTGTGTGTGTGTGTGTGCGTGCGTGCCTTTGTACTACCCTTTGTACAACCATTTAGAGTCCTTTGACATATATCCGTCCGATATCGTGGTGTCCTTTGTAAACTTTGTTGAGAGAAAGACCAGAGGGTTTTAATCATTCGAAAATGTCGATGGACTGAGTTCGTACTTCAGGGTCGATGTCGATCCCTTAGATGAATAAAATCGCTTGACGGCAACCAGAATAAAAGTGTTTAAGCCCTGTAAAAGTCCGTGTCCGAAATATTTTGGAATATTCCTTTTCTTATTTCCATCAGGTCTTCTTCCCGGTGTATAACACAGACTCTCCCTCCCGGTTCTTTATTTTTCGTTCGCCTCCGTCTTTTTTTGTTCACCCTAAGCCCCGTTGTTCAGCTTTTCGTTTCTCTCCTCTCCCTCCTCTCTTCCTCTCCTCTCCCTCCTCTCTTCCGCGCCCCCACCGTTTGCACTCTCTCTTTTTACAAGCGCACTCTTCTTTTCACGCACGCCTAGCTCTCTTTTTCGTACTCTCTTTTTCGAACTCTCTTTTTTTTTCTCGTCCTTTGTCTTGTCCTTATTCTTCTCAAATGGTCAGTCATTCAATCACATATAAACTCATTCATTCACTCAAATACACACGTTCATTCATTCATTCATTTACATATTCGCTCATTCATACACAGACACACACACACACACACACACACACACACACACACACACACACACACACACACACACACACACACACACACACACAAAGAACAGACGATTTTAAGTATTTGAGAATACACACTCACTCGCTATCTCAAACACTCCCTCTCTCTCTCACTCACTCTCTCGTGCTTCCCTGCATTTGTCTTCAGCCTCTTTTTCTTCTCTTTTTTCTCTTTTTATTCCTCTCTGGATCCCTTTCTCCCCCCCCCCCCATGCCTCTCTTCTATGTCTAAACTGGAAAGGGGCATTGCGCTGCCATTCGTCGGCATTTCTCGTTTTCCATTTTCCTTCTTGTATTTTCTTACTTTTCTCCGTTTTCTAAAAGATAATGGAAGAGATAGATAGATAGATAGATAGATAGATAGATAGGTAGAGATAGATAGATATATATATATATATATATATATATATATATATATATATATATATAGAGAGATATAGAGAGAGAGAGAGAGAGAGAGAGAGAGAGAGAGAGAGAGAGAGAGAGAGAGAGAGAAAGAGAAAAAGAGAAAGAGCGCGAGAGGGGGAAGGAGAAACGGAATAAGAGCAAATAAGAGAAAGTGAGAAAAAGAGTCGTTAATCAGAGACGAGTTCATAAAATACAGATCAAGACACAAGTCTTCTGGTGCTTCGTTACCATATATCTTAGATCACGAAGATTTTTAATTCACATACAATGATAAAAAATTCACTAACGACAGTCTTGATAAAAGAAATAAAAATAAAATCTACATTTATTTCAGTCAGATCAAAATACGACATTTTTATTTAATTCTTTGTTTACATATGATAGTTTTTTACTTTTCGTTTATCTAATACGATATTTTTTTTTTGTTTTTTTGTTTACATAACACGATAATTTATTTTTTGTTTACATGATACGATAGTTTCTTTACTTTTTTGTTTGAAATATACCAAGACTGTATCGCACCAAAATCTACTGAGGAGTAGAATTGTCGATTTCATTTTACTGTGCCTCATCTGGGTTGGAAGTGAAGGAGGGAAAACAAGAACTAGAAAGGAAATGATGGGAGGATTTTGGAAACATAAATATGAAGGCTTACCAAGGTCCTGGAAAAGGAGGGAGGAGGGAGGAGGGAGGAGGGAGGAGGGAGGAGGGAGGAGGGAGGAGGGAAGAGGGAAGAGGGAAGAGGGAAGAGGAAGAGGGAGGAGGGAGGCAGGAGGGAGGAGGGAGGAGGGAGGAGGAGAGGGAGAGAATATTCGGGGAAACCTGAGGAGGAGGGAGGAGAGAGGGAAGAAAAGGGAGAGAGAAAGAAGAAAGAGAAAGAGGAAGGAGAGAATAAAGAGGAGAGGAGAGAAGAGGAATAGGAGATTGGATGAAAATTAAGGGATAGAAAAATTAGGTGAAATGAGTAAGATATATATATATATATTATATATATATATATATATATATATATATTATATATATATATATATATATATAATATATATATATAAGAAAAATAAAGGAAAAATTACATTGCACGGAAAATCTGAATCCAACTATCGCCGTGGTCTTAAGTGACTAATCATTCAAAGGTAATACCAAGAGCAAGAGTAAGATAAAAAGAGTAAAGTAAAAAGAGAAAGATAAAAAGAGTAAGAAAAAGAGCAATAGCAACAGTAAGAGCGAGAGCAGAAGAATTAGGTTATGGAAAACGTCCCTACAATTTATGTATTCTTTATTCCACTAAAATGCTTTACAGATTTTTTCTACAAAGATTTACTTTATTATTATTATTGTTTTTTAACTGAGGAGCAATTCCTTAAACCACGAGTTTATGCATGCAAATATTTGATCCTATGATAATTAATTTCTTCTATTATGATAATTTTATGACAGTCGCATGTAGGATTCGAACCCACTACACCACAGAGACTCTAAAAGACTTGTAACCTGGAATCGATCTGATTCCTGAGGACAGGAAAGGTCACTAATCTGCGACCCCAGTTCCTGTTTTACACAAGGCCCAAGCCTACTAGTGGCAGGGGGCAAGGATCGGAACAAATCACTTTCACGCTTTCGCCTTCCGAGAGAGAGAAATGAAAGAGAGTAAGAGATAGAAAGAGAAATAGTTTGCAAGAAAACAAGAAAAAAAAGAGTGGGCGGAAAAGGTCTGAATGTAAGATAATCTGTTCTACTGAATAAAATCTAAAGACTGTGACGAGGAATTAAATGTATCAGCGGTTTTCCATCTGGGGTCCACGATACTCCAAAGGATCGCGGAAGTTCATTAGACGAACTCTCCCCCCAAAATAAATAAACAAATAAATAGATAAATAAATAAATAAATGATAAATAAATAAATAAATTAGATAAATAAGTAAATAAACAAAAAATGAAAATAAATGGTAGTTAGAAGATGGTTAGCGATTTTATTCAGTATTGAGTTTGTTTCCAAGAGGCAAATAAACAGCAATGCATAAGTATGGGTTACACGAGAAAATAGGTTGAGAATCTCTGGAAGAGATCATTTAAGATAGTAAATGAACTGTCCCAAAACTGAACAGAGTCGTCTGATGTCAGAAGAGAGAGAGAGAGAGAGAGAGAGAGAGAGAGAGAGAGAGAGAGAGAGAGAGAGAGAGAGAGAGAGAGAGGAGAGAGAGAGAGAGAGAGAGAGAGGAGAGAGAGAGAGAGAGAGAGAGAGAGAGAGAGAGAGAGAGAGAGAGAGAGAGAGAGAGAGAGAGAGAGAGAGAGAGAGAGAGAGAGAGAGAGAATGAACTAAATCCATCTGGTCCAAAGTCCTGCCCCCAACCGAATAAAACCACCCGGTCTCAGCGGAAATAGAATCTAAAAAAAAAAAAAAAAAAAATCATCGTTAGCAAAAGGGTTTGTCCCCTTCAAACCAAGACTCGCCTGTTGTTGAACGAAATCATCTGGCAGCAGCCCAAACCAAAATTTCGTAAAGACATTCACCAAGTTGAAAGAGTAATTGGAGTCTCAAGAGGAAGAAGAGAAGGGAGGAAGGGAGTGAGGAGGGAAGGAGGGAGGGGGGAAGGAAGAAGGAAGGGAGGTGGAGGAGGGAAGGAGAGAGGGGGAAGGAAGAAGGAAGGGAGGTGGGGGAGGGAAGGAGGGAGGCAAAAGGAAGAAGGGAAGGAGGGAAGGGAAAGGAAGGGAGGGAGGTGGAGGAGGGAAGGAGGGAGGGAAAAGGAAGTAGGAAGGGAGGAAGGAGGGAGGGAGGAGGAGGGAATAAGGGAGGAGAAAGGAAGAAGGGAGTGAGGAGGGAAGGAGGAAGGGGAAAGAAAGAAGGGAGTGAAGAGGGAAGGAGGGAGGGAAAAGAAAGAAAGGGAGGAGGGGAGGGAAGGATAAAGGGAGGGGGAGAAGGAGGGAGGACGGAGAGGGAGAGGGAGACGGAGAGAGAGAGAGAGAGAGAGAGAGAGAGAGAGAGAGAGAGAGAGAGAGAGAGAGAGAGAGAGAGAGAGAGAGAGAGAGAGAGAGAGAGAGAGAGAGAGAGAGAGAGAGAGAGAGAGAGAGAGAGAGAGAGAGAGGAGAGGAGAGGAGAGAGAGAGAGAAAGAGAGGAGAGAGAGAGAGAGAGAGAGAGAGAGAGAGAGAGAGAGAGGAGAGAGAAATAGAGAGAAAAACAGAAAAGAGAAAAAAGAGAGAGAAGAGAGAGGAAAGAGAGAGAGAGAGAGAGAGAGAGAGAGAGAGAGAGAGAGAGAGAGAGAGAGAGAGAGAGAGAGAGGAGAGAGAGAGAGAGAGAGAGAGAGAGAGAGAGAGAGGAGAGAGAGAGAGAGAGAGAGAGAGAGAGAGAGAGAGAGAGAGAGAGAGAGAGAGAGAGAGAGAGAGAGAGAGAGAGAGAGAGAGAGAGAGAGAGAGAGAAATGGGTTGCAAGTGCACTGGGAAAATAATGACCTTAAAACATCGAACACTGTGACCACACAGACCTTACGTTCTCTACATGGTGATCGATCTTTACTCCTAAGTTATCTACAATGAAGTACATTGGAAGAAATAAATCAAAAGATTGTAAATAAAAATGGTTAAATATTCATGTGAATCTTGCGATGATAAACTCTAGGAATACTGTTACATCAAATTGACTCAGACAGGGGTAGTTAATCTATTATAAGATTTTACTTTTTCAAAACAAACCCCAAAAACTGTGGAATGATTGATGAGCCCAGTGTTTCTGTTATTTACAAAACGTGAAATGGTTGGCTTTAGTAATGATTATTGTGAAGAAATCCAATATTAAAGTATTGGTGCTACAATCTGTTTTTTTTTTTTTTTGTATCATTAGTAATGTGTTTTAGGATAAGAAATTATGTATTGACTTTATATTATACTTATACATGTAAATTTGAGTTCATTTAAAATGACGTTGAATACTGACTTACGAACTCGTTAGTAAGATGAGGAGTGTCTGTATATAGTAACATCCAACTCTACTGATTCTTGACACTAAGTATTACATCAGTCTAAGCTTAGTATAGCACTTGGTTAGGTGAAATTTAAACAGTGAGGATCTTTTGACAACAGAATGTCCTGTTGTGAGTTTCATGACAAACGAAATGCAAAATACCGAGATACACCTCTCTACCATCTCTCTTTCCCCTCTCTCCCTCACTCTCCTTTCTCTTCCTCTCTCTTTCTTCCTCTCTTTCCCTCCCCCTCACTCTTTTTTTCTTCTAAATCCACTCGGTCAATGATTTCAAATAATTTGTGTCAGTCATGTGATGACCTTTTTTATTCCAGACTTGAATCATATTTTGACCTTTTTTATTCCAGACTTGAATCATATTTTGACCTTTTATCTCTGGCTGGCGTGAACCGGAGTTCTTCAATTGAAGAGAGCCTCCCACACAAAGGGGGTTAGAATAGGTCAAAGTGGTTTGATTTTGGCTAAATTCTCACTTCACTTGCCCTGGTTCAATTTGGGGTAGGTCTCGGTGATTTAGGCAACGTGATTTGAGAATGTCCAATTAGAATAGGTTCAGCTGAATTGGGCTACGTTGGGCTACGTTAGGCTTCGCCCTTTAGGGCTAGATCAGTTCGAGTTGTAGTTTTGTAAAATGTGGTCTATTTGTGGCATCATTCAAAGACAGTAAAAAAAAAAGAAAGAAAAAAAATCTGGACCTTTGGGATTTCATGAGTTAATCATGGTCCATTGTAAATTATGACTGAACGTCTCTCTCTCTCTCTCCCCACCCCTCTCTCTCTCTCTCTCTCTCTCTCTCTCTCTCTCTCTCTCTCTCTCTCTCTCTCTCTCTCTCTCTCTCTCTCTCTCTCTCTCTCTCTCTCTCTATCTCTCTCTCTCTTTTCTCTCTCTCTCTTTTCTCTCTCTTTTCTCTCTATCTCTCTCCCTCTTTTCTCTCTATCTCTCTCCTTTCATTTTTCTTTTTCACTTTTTTCTTCTCCGTTTCATTTCTCTCTCTTTCTCTCCCGTTTTCTCTTTATTTCGCTTTATCTCTTTCTCTTTCATTTTTCACTTTTCCCCGTTTCTTCTTTTCTTCCATCTTAAATGCGTTTGTCAAGTGCGCTTGTTAATAATTATTGTTATCCCAACACTACATGATTTTTTCAACGTTAGTATAACCACCCCTCATAAGGAAAGAGGATTTCACATGTTACGTGTTAGGTTAGGTTAGGTTAGGTAAGGTAAGGTAAGGTAAGGTAAGGTAAGGTAAGGTAAGGTAAGGTAAGGTAAGGTAAGGTAAGGTAAGGTAAGGTTAGGTTAGGTTAGGTTAGATTAGGTTAGATTAGGTTAGGTAAGGCTAGGTTAGGTTAGGTTAGGTTACGCGTAAGCCTTTTCTTTCTGTGTGAAAGTTTATCATTTTCTTCAGCCTCGCGTCAACTGATTTTTTCATTTTCGTGGTACATTTTTTGGGAAAGGAAAGTGTATATTTATGTCATAGTTATGTTGCTAAGATTTTATATTTAGTTATGATCAATCTTGTAGGGTTTCGCTTGTCCTAGAATGCTTGTAGATTCATTTAGGAGTTTTACATTTCTAGAATGTTAGGAAATTATTTTTTTCAAAATGGGTTACTGACATTACTTTTTGGTTATGACATCTAATCTGCAAGATTAGGTTCATAAAGAATATGAATCATGAAATTTTATCTACTACACTTATTGGTACCTGATTCTAAGCCTCTTTTTTTTTTTTACAAATTCTGTAAAATACATTTTTGTAATTTGCCTAAACTTATGGTTCCCTGATATAAACGAGCTAAAATTTTTATGTAATTGTAACATTCTTCTTCGTCATCAATTCTTAATCTGTGGAAATATAAACGTATAAACGTTTGTTTTGGAAAATACCAACTGTGCACCACACTTTGAGAATCTACGTCAGGATTTTTTATTGTGTAAGCAATGAAGGCGTGTTTCAGATACGTGTTTCTTTTTTTCCCCTTTTTAAAACTGATCCTAACGATTCTCAATAAGAGATGTTCTTTTTTCATTAGAGGTGAGGTGATGGAGAAATGGGGGAGAAGGGGAGGGGAAAGAGAGGGGGATAGAAGGAGGGGAAGAGAAAGAAAGGAAGGGAAAGAGGAAAGGAAGGTAAGATACTAGACAATGAAGAAGAGAAAGGGGGGAAGGGCAAGGGAGGGGATAAAAGAGGGAAGAGAGAAAGAAGGGAAGGGAAGGAGGAAAGGAAGGTAAGATACTAGAAAATAAAGAAGAGAAGGGAGGAGATGACAGAGGAGGGGGTAGAAGAGGAAGGAGAAGAGAAAGAAGGGAAGGGAAGGAGGAAAGGAAGGTAAGATACTAGAGAATGAAGAGAAGGGGGAGAAGGGGAAGGGAGAGGATAAAAGAGGGAAGAGAGAAAGAAGGGAAGGGAAGGAGGAAAGGAAGGTAAGATACTAGAGAATGAAGAGAAGGGGGGGAAGGGCAAGGGAGAGGATAAAAGAGGGAAGAGAGAAAGAAGGGAAGGGAAGGAGGAAAGAAAGGTAAGATACTAGAGAATGAAGAGAAGGGGGGAAGGGCAAGGGAGAGGATAAAAGAGGGAAGAGAGAAAGAAGGGAAGGGAAGAAGGAAAGGAAGGTAAGATACTAGAGAATGAAGAAGAAAAGGGGGGAAGGGCAAGGGAAGGGATAAAAGAGGGAAGAGAGAAAGAAAGGGAAGGGAAGGGAAGGAGGAAAGGAAGGTAAGATACTAGAGAATGAAGGAGGAGGAGGAGAGGGAAAGAGGATAAAGAGGAGATGGAAAAAGGGAAAAAAAGAGGCCAGAAATGATACTTTGGAAAGGGAAGGGAAGAAAAAGAAAGGAATTAGACAATAAATGGACAAGAAAGGAGAAAAAGAATTAAGGAATGGTGAGAAAGATGAGAACACTTAAAGAAATTAATATGAACAGAGTTAGAAAAAGAGAAGATGATTAAAGGAAAGAGAAAGAAGAGGAAAAAGAGAAGATAAGGGTTGGGAAGGAGGTGGCGAGCGAGGAATAAAGAAGAGAGAGAGGGAGGGAAGAAGAGGTAAAGAGAAGAATGATGAATTAAGAGAGAAAGAGAGAAAAGATAGAGAAAGAGAGAAAAGAGATGAGAGCGAAGGAGGAGGAGTGAGGGGATAAGTTAGGAGGAGGAAGAGGAAGAGGAAAAGGAAGAGAAGAACAAAGGAATTGAGATATAAGGATTGCAGCAAAATATAGACAAAGGGATAGAAGAGAACAAGGAGGAGGAGGAGGAGGAGGGGGAGGAGAAGAAAGAGGTGGAAGAGAAAGAGGAGGAACAGGATCAGAAGTGATGAAGGATGGGGAAAGACGAGGAGAAGGAGGAGGAGGAGGAGGAGAAGGAAGAGGTGAAGAAGAAAGAGGAGGAACAGGATCAAAAGTGATGAAGGATGAGGAAAGACGACGAGGAGGAGGAGAAAGCGGAGGAGGCGGGGGAGGAGGAGGAGGAGGAGGCGGGGGAGGAGGAGGAGGAGGCGGGGGAGGAGGAGGAGGAGGAGAAGGAGAAGGAGGAGAAGGAAGAGGTGGAGGAGAAAGAGGAAGAACAGGATTAGAAGTGATGGAGGAGGAGGAAAGACGAGGAGGAGGAAGATGAGGTGAAGAGGAGGAAGAGGGAGAGGAGGAGGAAGAGGAGGTGAAGAGGAGGAAGCGGGAGAGGAGGAGGAGGCGGAGAAGGAGAGAGAAGAGAGGGGAGAAAAGAGAGGGGAGAAAAGAGGATATTCAATATTTCCACGTCAGACAGGGAAACTTACCTCAACCTTCTGTACCCTTCCACCCCCCCTTCCCTCCCCCCTCTCCCCCTCCCCCCTTCCCCCTTCCCCCTCCCCCCTTCCCCTTTTCCCCTTCTTCCTTCCCCTCACAAGGTCTCTTCTAATCTATATTCTTCTCCTCTCAACTTCCCAACCTAACAGCCCTCCTCCCCTCTCCTATCATCTATTTGCTCTGGTATGAGAGAGAGAGCGCTGTGTCGGGATCGTAAAGTCCTTCCTATCGGGAAGAATTATATCATACCAGGCAACCCCCATCCCCCCTTTTTCTTTTCTCCCCTTCTTCCGTTTTCTTTGAATTCTCTCCGTTTTCCTTTCCCCTGTTTATTCCATGTCTTTCTGTCCCTCCTATCTTCTCTTCCTCCTTTCCAGTTCAAAATAAACAAGCTCAGAATAAATAAATGATTATATAAATGTATAACGTGAAATGAAATTTAAAATGGAAGAAAAATGAACTCAAAGATAAATATATACAGAGTGAATAAAAATAGGTAAATATATAACAAAATAAGATAAACAAATAAATAATGAAATAAACGTATAAATAAATATCAAGAAAGTATTTACAAGTAATTGAATAAACAAGATAAATATATAAGTAAATAAATTGATAACTAAATGAACAACAAAAAGCTAAATAAATAAACACATAAATAAACAGATAAATAAATAAATAAACATAAATAAATGAGTATATAAATAAATATGTATATAAATAAACAATAGCTAGATAAAAATAATGAACATGTCAATAAATAAATTAAAAGGTTAATCACTTTTAATTTAATTTACTAACCCTTCTGTTTATCATCTTCCTTTAAATCCCTCCTTTATCAACTCTACGTCTTTTCAGTGTAATAATATCCCGAATGATAAAAGACCTGGATATCTTTGAAATGAGAAATAATCTTTTCTCTAAACATATTTATCTTCTATATTTCTTTCTCTATCCCTCCCCCCCCCCATCTCCTCGTCCTCTTCCATTCCCTTTCCTGTTTCTATCTCAATTCTAATTTCATATTTTTAACAACTAGTATAGATTTCCATTTTCTTTTACTTTTTCTAGCCTATGCCAGTATTTATCTATATTTTTATCTTTTACTTATATTGTTCCATTTCATATATCATTCTTTCTGTATGCGTATGTATGTATACGTGTATGTATATATGTGTATATAAGCATTCATGTGTACATGCATGCTTGTATGTATGTGCGCATACATGTAAGTATACATGTATGTATGTATGTATGTATGTATGTATGTAGGTGTGTATGTATGTGTATGTACTCGTATGTATACATACATACATATGGATATGTATTCATTCATCCATATATACATGCATACATATATGCACATATTATATATATATATATTCATCTATCTACCTGATCATCTATCTGTCTATTTGGTTATGTCTATCTTTCCGTCTACCTGTGTATTGATTCGCCATTTTTTCTCCTTATTCTGTTCCCTTTCTTCTTCCACATTCTCTTGTATTTCTCTTCGCCTCTCCCTTTCCTCCTCTTCTCTTCTGTCTCGATTCTGTTTGTGAATCTTTCATTGCCTTCTAGCCTTCCCTCTATATCTCTTCTCCTCTCCAGCTATATTCTCTTTTCTTCCATTATTCCTCAACTCTCTTTCCATTATTCTTCAACTCCTATTCTACTCTCGTCAAATCCTTCACTACGTCATTACGAAATTTGTCCCTCTTTTCGAGCAATTCGTCCTCCTCTTCCCTCCTCTCCTCTCCGCTCCTCTTCCCTCCTCTCCTCTCCTCTTCCCTCCTCTCCTCTCCACTCCTCTCCTCTCCTCTTCCCTCCTCTCCTCTCCGCTCCTCTTCCCTCCTCTCCTCTCCTCTTCCCTCCTCTCCTCTCCTCTCCTCTTCCCTCCTCTTCTCTTCCCTTCCCGTCCCATCTCGTGTTCCATTTGTTGAAACGCCTAATTTTTATTTACTTTTCTTCTTCTTCTTCTTCTTCCGTTACTCGAGACTGCCATTTTATGATCCTGTCGCTATCTCCTGCGCGATGGTTCCTTTTTTTCACTTTTACCAAACTCCGTTTTCTATGTCAGTCTCTTCTCCTTTTCTCCTCTTTGTTCCCAATTCAATCTCTCTTTCTTCTCTTTTCCTCCTCTGGTCCCTCTTTTCGGAATGGTTTGTCAATTAGCTTTATTCGTCCTCTTTCTCTCTCTCCCTCTCCTTCTCTCTCTCTCTCTCTCTCTCTCTCTCTCTCTCTCTCTCACTGCTTCTCCTTCTCTCTCTGCCTCTCTGCTTCTGCCTCTGCTTCTCCTCTCTCTCTCTGCTTTTCCTTCTCTCTTTCTCTCTCTCTCTCTCCCCTCCATCTCATTCTCTCTTTCATTCTGTCTCTCTCCCCTCCATCTCACTCTCTCTCTCCCCTCCATCTCTCTCTCTCTCTCTCTTTTCTCTCTTTTTCTCTCTCTCCCAACTTTATCGTTGTATCTACCCTCTGAGGCACCAACCACTCCCTCCCTACCTCCCTCTTCTTACCTCCGGACTCTGCCCTCCATCCTCCATCCTCCATTTAGCTTCCCCTCTGTCTTCCCCTTCTTTCTCCCTCTCTCCTTCCCCTTCTTCCCCTCCTCCTCCTCCTCCTCCTTCTCCTCCTCATACGCGCTATCCTACAGTAGTAGACCAATTGGGTAAAAATTATATTTTCTGTTTCACACACACACACACACACACACACACACACACACACACACACACACACACACACACACACACACACACACACACACACACACGTGCAAACGCAAACGGATATATACAAACATAAATACACACACACACACACACACACACACACACACACACACACACACACACACACACACACACACACACACACACGAGCACACGCAAACGGATATATACAAACAAAAAAACACACACACAGGCAGCCACATATACGCACTAACACACACACACACACACACACACACACACACACACACACACACACACACACACACACACACGCATGCACGCATAACGTGACGTATAAGATATACATGTACGAGTATTTTATTTATTATATATATATATATACATATATATATATATGTATATATATATATACAGTATATATAATAAATATGCTGTACAATGCTGTACATATACAAA
>NC_134792.1:55933539-55938539 GCF_046742065.1 Oratosquilla oratoria | reverse complement strand
AGGAGGAAAGGAAGGAGAAGGATGACGAGTAGAAAGAAGCTGAGGGGAAGGAGAAGTAATGGAAAGAGGAGGAGAAGAGGGAGGAGGGGAGGAGTAGAAAGAGGAGGAGAAGAGGAAGGAGGGGAAGAGTAGAAAGAGGAGGAAGAGGAAGGAGGAGGAATGGAAAGAGGAGAAGAGGGAGAAGAGGAGGAGTAGAAAGAGGAGGAGGAGGAGGAGGAGCAGGAGGAGGAGGAGGAGCAGGAGGAGGAGGAGGAAGAGGAGGTGATGGATGTGGAGGTATAGGGGTCTGAACACAGCATAGGGTCAACGGGAGGGAAAACAATAAAGATTTGAATGGTCGAGGACCTTTTGCAAGTTTGGGGAATCTAGGAAGGGGCAGGTACCTAGAAACATCTAGACATTTGGGAATGGACACCAAGGTACAGGGTTTCCAAGAGCCTGGGAGTATTAGAAAATACTCTTGCACAATTAACAGACTCCAGTCGTATAATAGTCACTCCAGATTTCGAAAAAAAGAAACAACGTAGACCTAACATATTGTGATCTAGAAAATAAAAACGTTTGATCAAATATGTTACACTAAAGGACGACTAGTCAAACTTGTTTCTCTTAGGAGTAAAAGCCTAAGTTACTAAGTTGGATGACCAATTGTATAAACAACTGGAAACCTTGAATTCTTCTGAATTGCAAGACTTCTGGCTGGAAAGATGATACTATGGAAGTTCCTCAAGGTCCCATTCTTGGGGTGGTTCTGTTCAGAGTACATATCAATGAAACAGACTGAAATTTACTGTACCTTAGGCTTACTGGTGACCTTTTCCCCTGCTAAATACCGAGTAGTTACTCAAATAAACTAGATTTTTGAGAAAATTTAGTTACAATAGGTGATAATAACCTTAAGGTCTATTACAAGTTATTTGGAAACCCTTTATTCAAGATAGAGAAAAAAAATATTCTTGGTACGGACATCTGTGTAAATTTCGAGGGTTAATAGTCCTGTTGAATTTAACTAAATAGCTTATGAGCTCGCTAACGTTTAGAATATGCCGTTTCCGTATAGTCTCCAGATCTCAAGGTTATTAACAGATTGGAAAAGGTAGAGAAAGGGGAGGAAGTGGAGGAGAAGGAAGAAGAGGAAGAGGAGGAAAAGGAAGAGGAGGAAGAGGAGGAGAAAGAGGAAGTGATAGCAACTATAAGGACCTTGATACGAAAAAAATTATCTTGATCATTAGAGAAGGAATTATTAATACTTTTTCATTGCTTGATTGTCCTAATTCTAAAACCATGATACATCACCAAGAAGGACGAAATAAAATGAATAAAATATAGTTGGTTGGTTTCAATTCCCAATGCTGTTTGTTTAGGTTAAGTACATGAGAGTATATGACACTGAAGGCCCTTGATATTTTACATTAGTGGAACAAAGTTATACATACAATTTATGCAATACAGCCCATGCCTTCATTGAGTGAATATACGATGATGTATCACTAGATTTGTAAAACGTCCAGCAAAGCCAATCAAATAGAAAACTGAGAGAAAAAAAAAGGTATTCTTTTGGTCGAATTCCCAAATGAGTGCAGGACTTAAACTGGCACTGGGCTCCGAATTACCCAAACAGGTTCTCTTTGTTATGTTGATCAGAATCTACTTATTTGTGTGACCGAAACAATTTGTCTTCATTATCGCAGGTAACACGGGTAATATCCGATTTCATTACCTGATATGTGTTTAAACCAAGTGCAAATTGACTGGGGGGTCCACAATGTCTGGCTTCATGATTCTGTTAATATTTTGTTGACAACTCCGCCCTCAGCCTCTGATCCTGTACCCTGAATCTCTGAGTACGTGGCTTTTACCAAAACTGTGGTACATGGAGGGATTGTTTTAATTTCGTTTTCTCCTTATCCTTTGCTAATAGACAATAGACATCTAACAGAAAAAAGTGACAATGATCAGAAAAGAGTATTACACACACACACACATATACTTACATATACATGTGTGTGTGTGTGTGTGTGTGTGTGTGTGTGTGTGTGTGTGTGTGTGTGTGTGTGTGTGTGTGTGTGCGTGTATGTGTGTGTGCATGTATGTGTGTGTGTTTACATGAAGGCCTACTTTACCTATTACAAAGGTACTTCCCGAATCCCATCAAAACAAAATAATTTCATGGCAGAAAAAAAATAAATCCCAATTCACAATCAAGTAATAGAATTTCCTATAGTAATCCTGTATGTCATCCTTGCATTCGCCATACGATGCTCATGTATTTGTCAATCTGACTTTTTTCCTTCGATTGGTTTTCGCTCTACGTTTGTAGGTAATTCAAACGTGAAATTCTCACCTACCAGGAACAAGTTTGAGCAATTTTTCACGCTAAAGGATGCATTAAACTTTTTCCATGTATAAATTTCCAGAATTCAAATAATTTCCCATCGTTCCTATTACTACTAATTTGTGGCCGGCCATGCCTTGCGCTATTAGTTTATTTCAGCCATCGTAATAGATCACAGAACGGGATTAACTAACTTACCATAATACAATTTATACAGTATTGTTTTGAAAATGTCTACCTATAGTCCGCTCCCTATCCGAAGGAGAGACCCTATAGCATATTTACCCAAAATATTCCATTAAGAACCTAAAGAATATCACGTATCAGAACTTAACGAAAGATCTGAAGCGAATCGCTAGTAACAGCGTATATCATACAAATAATTTCCGACAGTCGCCCCAAGAATCGAACCAGGGTTTCGCTACATGCCAGACTAACGCTCAGTCGGTAAAGCTTTGATTTGGCATCTAGCGACACCCTGGTTCGATTCTCAAGGCGACTGTCGGATGTTATTTGTATGAAAGATAATATAGTGAGGAGCAATGCTAACAACTTCTTCCCTTGCGAGTTTAAGAGGAAGCCTTTTTATAAATCAATCAATCAATTTCTATTTATCTATTTACTTTTTAAGAAAGCCACCGGCTGCATATAAACCCTTTAATTGTCAATATGTCTCACGGGAGCGCCTCAAAGGGAGGCTCACCTCGTTTACTACATAGGAAGCCGTGTCTATCTATGGCGTTGCAAAACCCATGACCTCTATTGTTTTGGGCCTATTGTTCCTGGTTCATTGTTGCATTTATCTTTGGGCTTACTTCTCTGTCTCCCTCTATACAGTATATCTATGTCTCTATCAATGGATCTATTCTTGTTTATATATCTGTATGTCTATCTACCTATCTAGCTATGTCTACCTATGACTATCTATACATTTATCTGCCTGGTTTCTCCCCCTTTCTCTCCCTCCCTCCCCCTCCCTCTCTCTCTCCCTTTACCTCTCCTTTTATCACTCCCTCTCTCTCTCTCCCCCCCCTCTCTCTCTCTTCCTCTCCTTATTCCTCCCTCCCTCCCTTCTTCCTCTCCCTCTTTCTCCTTCTCTGTCCTCTCTCTCCCTCTCCCTCTTTCTCCTTCTCTGTCCTCTCTCTCCCTCTCCCTCTTTCTCCTTCTCTGTCCTCTCTCTCTCTCTATCTCTCTCTCTCTTCCCATTGAAATTGAGTACTCCTGTCCTCTTGATCTTTTCCCGTCCTCTCCTTGTCGTCCCCTCACGCGATTCGCCTCGCCGATTCTTCTTCTGCCTCCCCTCATCGCCGCCTCTGCCCCCGTCCCGTCGTTTCCCCTCAGTCAGTGTATCTTTTTTTTTCTTTCCCTCAGTCACAATCCTCCCACGTCTCTCCTCTATTCCCACTCTCGTTTCTCCCTTCCTATGTCCAATTCTTTTCCTTCCCTCCTCTTTTTCTTTCTATTTTGTCCTCTTCTCTTCAGCTGTGGTCCTCTTTAAGTGAATAAAATTGCCATTTAAGAGGAAGGTTACACGCTAAAGATTACTGTTCCATTCTAGAAACTAGTGAATGAGAAGCGGTCTCCACACACCTATGTTAGCATACTTTAATTCTCTCTAAAGTTGCTGTTATTGTTATTTTTGTTGTTAGTTATTATTACTATTTTTACTATTTTTATTTTTGTCATCGTTATTGTAGTAGTCATTGTTGTCGTCGTTACTGTTGTTATTGTTGTTGGCGTTGTTATTGCTGTTGTCTTTGTTATTGTTGCTGTTGTTAATGACAATGTTGTTATTGTTGTCGTTGTTATTGTCGTCGTCGTTGTTATTGTTGTTATTATTGTTGTTGTTATTGTTGTTGTCGTCATCGTTATTGTTGTCCTTATTATTGTCGTTGCTGTTATTATTGTTATCAGTTATTGCTATAATCAGTTATTATGACTGATCATTACTACTATTATTATCATTCATTACCATTATAACTATCATTATTATCATCATAATCAAGCCGCGCGGGTAGCTCGGTGGATACCGTGTCGAACTCATGATCAGGTGGTTGCGAGTTTGATTCCTATGAACCACTGCGGGCTACTTGCGTTGGTTGCAGACACCCTCGGCCAGGCGGGGAGGCGACCCAAAAATCGGCCATATATATATATATATATATATATATATATATATATATATATACTATATAACTGAGAGGCTTTGCCCTCCCAGGGGTTTCTCACTTCCCACTGCATGCATGAAAACAGAAAACGGACACAGAAGCCAATCCTCATTTTAGTTACAGACAGAAAAACAAACCGTTGTCTTATAAAATTCCATACAAAGGATTTTAGAGGCAATAACTGTGCTCAGAGGGACTTTCAACCACTAGAAATATTTGTTAATATCGAAAAAAATAACACACAATTCACATCCTAAAATAACATAAATCCTTAGGATTTCCGGCGTCATTTAGACCCATCACACTCTTTTTCATCGTATCTTAGGTAAAGGGGAGACATACACAAACATATTTACTCGTGCGCGGTTGAAATGTTTTCCTAATTCAAAGTAAACAAACGTCCTAGAAAGGGGGGCAAGTTGGGGGATGAGTCTTCGGCTCAATTACTCTTTTTAAGCTGAAGCTGAACTACGATATGTTCCTGAAGTCGAGTCCAC
>NC_134792.1:55923539-55928539 GCF_046742065.1 Oratosquilla oratoria | reverse complement strand
TGTCTCCTCAGAGGAGATGTCTCCTCAGAGGAGATGTCTCCTCAGAGGAGATGTCTCCTCAGAGGAGATGTCTCCTCAGAGGAGATGTCTCCTCAGAGGAGATGTCTCCTCAGAGGAGATGTCTCCTCAGAGGAGATGTCTCCTCAGAGATGTCTCCTCCTTCTCATTTAGGAGGAAATCAAGAAAGGATCCAATCCCGTGGGGGCCATAGTGTCATATAGTTTCTGAAACCTTAGAATAATCGATCTTGATCATTTTCAGACTTTTTGGAGATCTTTGCTTTTATTTCTTCACCCAGTTAGTCTAGAATCCCTTGAGGAGTGACATTCAAATAAAAAAGTAGGAATCTTGTTGCAAAGAGTAATTAAGAAAGACACGAATAATGAACACAGCTTTTGGTCCTTGCAAGGTGATCACTCTCAAACACCTTCTGGGTCAGTAGAACTTTAAAGAATCTTTTGAATGACACTTATTTTTTATTTTATTTTTCTTTTATTTTTTTTTTTGAGGAGGAGGAGAGGGAGGTCTGGTGTAACCTTTCCTCAGGTTGTGTTCTGGTCATCCTCTACGATTTTTTTCTTCTTCTGTCAAGAAAAATATTGAAGTGTGACCAAACGTCAGTATGTAGTATACGCACAAAAAAAAAAAAAAAAAAAAAAAATCATACTTTTTTTTTTTTATATTTTCCAATGACTCCTCTTCCTCCTTAATCTTTCCTCAGGTTGTGTGGGTTCTGGTCATCCTCTACGATTTTTTTCTTCTGTCAAGAAAAATATTGAAGTGTGACCAAACGTCAGTATGTAGTATACGCAAAAAAAAAAAAAAAATCATACTTTTTTTTTTTTATATTTTCCAATGACTCCTCTTCCTCCTTAATCTTTTTTACTTAATCGTTGACGACTTAAAAACGATTTTTTTTCAGATGTATTGTGCTCCTTTGGGAGTAAGGAGGTTGACCAATAGTGCATAGGAACAATTAATCGAATTTTTCAGGCAAACGATAGAGAAGTTTTCTTTATCAAATGGACGTGTTTCTTAACTAAAAAGTTCTAAATTATGGTGATCCTTAAACACTAATAACATAATCTGTAAATTTCATTCTTACTAACGACAGAGGAGAGTAGAGCGTCGTCGGACTAAAGTCAAAGAATCTACCAAGAAACGTCTAACTGGTCAAGGCTCCCACCTTTGCCTTATGTGTTTGGGCTGCAAGGGTAAGCAATAGTCGCTGCAGGCATGTTAAATGAACCACAGCAACAGACTGGTAGGGTCAAATTTTTTAGTTTTGATTTCAGATTTCTATATTTACCAACTCATTTTTGCCGTTATGATTTATGCTGGTACTTCTTTCCATATATTTCTTTTTCCTCTTTTTTTTTTTTTTTTAGCCCTCTCTCTGCGGTACCGTCTGCTGTCTGGAAGCCTTGGAGTCCAGTACCATTCCCTTGGACTGGAAAAAGGGTTCTGGTCGTCCCTATCTGGAAAGGGGAAAGGAGACTGGAAGGACTGCCACAACTACCGCGGCATTAGACTGATCATTATCCCTGGAAAGGTGCTTGCTCATCTACTACTGACACGGGTTTGTTCACATTCGCTAAAGTTTCAGAGTCCTGAAGAGTTCTGAAGAGTCCTGAAGAGTCTGCCTTCATGTCCGATAACTCAACTACTGATCGGCTCCTGGCGCTTTGTATTCTCCCTGAAGAGTCCTGAAGAGTCCTGAATAGTCCTGAATAGTCCTGAAGAGTCCTGAAGAGTCCAGAAGAGTCCTGAATAGTCCTGAAGAGTCCTGAAGAGTCCTGAAGAGTCCAGAAGAATCTGCGTTCATATCCGATAACTCAACTACTGATCGGCTCCTGGCGCTTTGTATTCTCCCTGAAGAGTCCTGGAGAGTCCTGAAGAGTCCTGAAGAATCTGCGTTCATGTCCGATAACTCAACTACTGATCGGCTCCTGGCGCTTTGTATTCTCCCTGAAGAGTCCTGAATAGTCCTGAATAGTCCTGAAGAGTCCTGAAGAGTCCTGAAGAGTCCTGAAGAGTCCTGAAGAGTCCAGAAGAGTCTGCGTTCATATCCGATAACTCAACTACTCTTCGGCTCCTGGCGCTTTGTATTCTCCCTGAAGAGTCCTGAAGAGTCTGCGTTCATGTCCGATAACTCAACTACTGATCGGCTCCTGGCGCTTTGTATTCTCCCTGAAGAGTCCTGAATAGTCCTGAATAGTCCTGAAGAGTCCTGAAGAGTCCAGAAGAGTCTGCGTTCATGTCCGATAACTCAACTACTGATCGGCTCCTGGCGCTTTGTACTCTCCCTGAAGAGTCCTGAAGAGTCTGCGTTCATGTCCGATAACTCAACTACTGATCTCCTCTTGGCGCTTCGTATTCTTGTGGAGCACCGACGCGAGTTCGACAGGGGTTTCTTGCTGGTTATGTTGATCTCAAGAAGGCCTTTGACTCGGTGGATCGTGGCGTGCTCTGGGATCTTCTATGGATCTGTAGGCTTCCTGGAAGGATTATTGGTTTGATGTCTGGATTATACTCGAACAAAGTGCCATAAAATGTGGAGGTGTGTCTAGCTTCCTTCTTGTTAATTCAGAAGTGGGACAAGGGTGTGTTCTCGATCCAACATTTTTCAACACCTGCATGGACTGGGAATAGGACAGATTTATCGACCAATGTCGTTCTGGAGTATCTGTTTGCTGATGGTAATGTCCTTCTGGCGGAGTCGTTGGAGGTCCTTGTTTCAGCCCTCGAGTCACTGCACAGAGAGGCGAGACCTCTTGGACTTGAGGTCTCCTGAGCCAAGACCAAGGTTCAGGAATTTGGGGTCTTACCCGATGACACAGCTCAGTCTCTCCATGCCTGTGGCGAGGACATCGAGGTTTTGGAAAGATTCACATACCTTGGTAATGTAGTGCATACCAGTAATGGCTCATGTCAGGAAGTTCTTCGAACGATTGGCATTGCCCAATGGTGTTATGCACTCTCAACCAGAGTATGTGGCGTTGTCTTTATCTATGCACGAGGACTAAAACCCGTATCTTCAGGTCACTTGTGTTCCCTGTCTTCTTGTACGGCTGTGAGGCATGGACATGGAATGGTGACTCGAAGAGGAGTCTTGATGTCTTTGGTACGAAATGCCTTCGGAGAATCATGGGCTATCGCTGGAATAAACGTATCAATCCAGGAACTGTACTGTGAGACTCAATCTAAGTCAATTACCAGAATGATTCGTGAACGCTAATTCCGGCTACATTGGGCATCATGTGGCACGTTTCCTTGGTGGTGATCCTATTCAGCGTTGTCTCCACAAGAGACAATCCTCGATGGAGGAGGAGACGAAGTGGATGGACGTCCACAAAACTCATGTCTGGGGCTAGTTGGTCGTACTTGTCAAGAGTTGTTTGGAGTGGGATGGTAAGGGTGCCTGCATGGGGGCTTGCCCGGAGAGACCGTGGGGACTGGCGCCGGCGTGTGAATGAAGCAAAGCGCTTCCTGGCGTATACCCCCAACGGATGTTGATGATATGGAACTTCCTAGTGTAGGCCTTATGGTCTCTTGCAGTCTCCTTCATTCTTATGTTCTTATGATGATGATTTTTCACTCTCATATACATCACCTTCTTTCGTCTTCCTTGTTTCCTTAATTTTATAATTATTTTCTTAATATTCATCCCATTTTGATGTGCTGTGTCTCGCGACACTGACAAGATGCAGGGATGACCCGTCATCCAGGAGGTGCCAAGATAAGAGGAAGGGAAGAGGGTGGAGGGGGAGTGGAATGTGATAGGGATAGAATGGGTGGGAGTGGATCTTATGCCTTTGTTTTTTGGCTACCCCCCTTATAAAGGGGAAAAAAGCCTTTGGTGTATGTATATATGGTTCTTCTACTACCGTACGGTATCGCTCTACGCGTCCCTACTCGTTCATTCTAAAAAAAAAAAAAAAAAAAAAAAAAATCTATCGTTCTACTCGTCCATACTCGTTCATTCTTTACTCGGAAAAAAAAAAAAAAAAACTTTCTTGCAGACCTCAAAGTCAAATCTCCTCCAAATGTCATACCCGCTACCCTTTCCTGTTCTCATCATCTCCCAACCCACGCTAACCCTCCCCTCCCCCCCACTTCCCTTCCACCACCATCCCAGCCATACTCACCCCCTTCCAACTCCCCCCACCCCCCCGTTACGTCCCAGGCACTTCACATCCTGTTTCTGTCCCTCCCTACCCATTGTGTGCTGTGGGGGTAAGGGGGAATGGGTAGGGGGAAGGGGGAGGGAATAAAGGGGAGGGGAAGGGGGAAGGGGAGGAGGAAGGGGGCTGGGGGAAGGTGAGGGGGAGGGGTGACGTGGGGTGGAAGAGGGGCTGGGGGAAGGGGGAGGGGGAAGGGGGGAAGGGGGGAAGGGGGAGGAGGAAGGGGGAGGGGAAGGGGGAAGGGGAGGAGGGGAGGGGTGACGTGGGGTGGAAGAGGGGCTTGGGGAAGGGGGAGGAGGAAGGGGGAGGGGGAGGGGGAGGAGGAAGGGGGAGGGGGAAGGGGAGGGGAAGGGGAGGGGATAAGGGGGAGGGGAAGGGGGAAGGGGGAAGGGGAGGGGAGGAGGAGGAGGGGGAGGGAAGGGGGAGGGGGAGGGGGAGGAGGAAGGGGGAGGGGGAGGGGGAAGGGCGAGGGGAAGGGGGAAAGGGAGGAGGGGAGGGGTGACGTGGGGAAGAGGGGCTGGGGGAAGGGGGAAGGGGGTGTGGGGTGGAAGAGGGGCTGAGGAAAGGGGAAGGGGAGGGGAGGGGTGGCGTGGGGTGGGAGAGGGGCTGGGGGAAGGTGGAAGGGGGAGGGGTGACGTGGGGTGGGAGAGGGGTTGGGGGAAGAGGGAAGAGGGGGAAGGAGGGGTGACGTGGGGTGGAAGAAGGATTGGGGGAAGGGAGGAGGGTGAAGAGGTTACAACGGGAAGGGGAGAATGGGGGATAAGGGCATAAGGATGGGGAGAAGAGAGAAAATAAGTGGGGGGGAAGAGAGGATTT
>NC_134792.1:55913539-55921039 GCF_046742065.1 Oratosquilla oratoria | reverse complement strand
GGATTTTGCAACTCCGTGTTAGTTCGGTAGGGTTGGTAGGCGTGGGTGGCAAATGAATTTAACTTTAGTAGCCGACACCTTTGCATTATGCATAGACAAGCAAAGCGCTCAGAGTCGTCGTCGTTCCCTCTCGTGTTTCAAATACAGACGTCATTACGTCATGTCGTTTGACAACTCCGTACGTGCACAGAAGTACCTGACACGAAAAAAGAAGAAAATTAAATTCATATACATAATACTAAGAACATCTCTATAGATTTTATCCTGAAACCTAATTTCCTTTTCCATCTGGCATAATTTCCACGTCCGAAAAGTATTGAGTTTTCAATACTAAGATTAATCTCATTAGTTTAGTTACACTTGTTGGTATTTGACATACAATAGGACTCATTCCTCTGTTCCTAGGTCCTTTTGGTACAATAGGAAAGATTTACTTTACAATGAAGTTGTTTGTAGGACAGAACAAACAATAATTTCTCCGGATTGGTGAGCGACGAAAATGAAAAGCAGAGAAATGATAAAATTCAAAGAGAAGGGAAACTAGGGAATAGAAAAGAGAGAGAACGAAATGTAGATAAAAAAGAGAAAAAGAAGAAAAATCGACTGAGACAGTTATAATGCTTTAGAATCTATCACTTTTCATTGTCCATCTCGTTCGGTCATTGCTTTTATGTTGTAAATATGGATGATCTAGAACCTAAATAGAGCATTATATCTAGAACACCTTTGAAAAGAAAATGGGACCGAGAAAAAAAAAATCAAAACAAAATAGGAGAGAATTTTGAGACGTTGCTGAGAGATGGTACGATTTTATTTTATCTAATATTAATTTTCTTTAACATACGCTTTCGTGTCGAAATAAAACTCAGGTGACACGTGAATGTGTCTACAACAAAGATCCTCAACCAAGTAGAAAGAACAGGAGTTTTAGTTCCCTAAGAAGAGAGAGAAAATTATACAAAAAAAATGTGATCAACGCAAGTGTGGAAGATAAGAAACAAAGAGGAAGATCTCGAATGAGCTGGATTGATGGCGTGAAGGATGAGATGGGGAAGAGAAATAATGACGGCCCAGAAAGCTAGATGGAACTTGTACAAGACAGACGATGATGGAGAGGTTTGATGGATCTGAAAAGGGTCCAAAATACGCCAGAGAAAGCAAGTACATCAAACAAATAAGAGGGAAATTTCGGAGCTACAGAATTAAGTCCACATAATTACGATCAAATTATTAGTGTTGACCTTTCCAAACTCTATCCTACATACTCTAGAGTCTTTGAAAATAATACTCTTTCGATTGTCACAAATTAGAATAACAATGCACATAAATATTTCATCTTTTGAGTTACAGATAATATATATTCTGATACATTGTAAAAAGGGCGCATGAAAAGAGAAGAAAAAAATATTTCTTATGATGTGACAAGATGCAGGGATGACCCGTCATCCAGGAGGTGCCAAGATAAGAGGGAGGGAAGAGGGTAGAGGGGAGTGGAGTATGATAGGGACGGAATGGGTGGGAGTGGTTTCTATGCCTTTGTCTTTTGGCTACCTCCCGTGTATGGGGGAAAAAGCTTTTGGTATATGTATATGTATGTATGTGTGTATGTATGTATGTATGTATGTATGTATGTGTGTGTATATATGTATGTATGTATGTATGTATGTATGTATGTATGTGTGTGTGTATGTGTGTATATATGTATGTATGTGTATATGTATGTATGTATGTATGTATGTATGTATGTATGTGATGTTAGCGGTAACACGTAGACTATCATTCCATAAACTTCACATCGTTGATTAAGTCCTGAGCTTGACCAAGAGATACCATTCGTCTTCATGTCGAAGAAACTCAAAAAAGTCGAAGTTTGGTTTCAAACACACCACACACACACTCGGAAAAAATACACGGACTGAAAGGGTTAATAAAAATCAATTTATCTTTATTTGTGGAAGAAAAGACCAAGAAGGTAGCATAGGAAACGTTTACGAAGAAACGACACTTGAGAAGGATCGACGAGAAGAAGAAAAAAAAAGATAAAAAATAATAGAATAAGAAGGAGGTACAAAAAATGATTACAGGAGAGATCAGGTGATGGATGGGCCGCTTCTTGTCTTTAGCTGAATTTATGTTCCCCTTTATACCTCCAGTGTGGGATTCATCCCTTTCCTTGGGGGAGTTAATCAATATCTAAGGATGATGTTACAGGATTAATGAAGCTAATGGAAGCCTCTTTAGCTCCTCAAGTTTGGGGTTTGTTCCTCAACCGAGGAGGGTGACCTGGCGTTTTATATAACTATATATATATACATATATATATATATATATATTACATATATATATATATATATATATATATATATATATACACACATGTGCTAAATAAGAACACGGGTACGTGTGTTATGCAAAGTAGACCACTTGGAAAAATAACATAACGAAGCAGAGCGCTTTCGTATATTACATCCAGTGCAAAAAGTACTTTGCATATATATATATATATATATATATATATATATATATATATATATATTACATATTATATATACATATATATATATACACACACATATATACATTATATTTATATATACGCACACATATATATACATATACATATATAATATATATATGTAATATATATATATATATATATATATATATATATATATATATACATATATATATATATATACATATATATATACATATATATATACATATATATATATATATATATATATATATATATATATATATATATATATAAACTTGAGAGGATTGTAAACAAAACAAAAAATGCAAGTGTTGGTATGAGACTTCCTCATGACTTCGTTTTCTGTTTCAACAAATCTGTGACCCCAAGAATCCTCTTGTTATTTCTATTCTATTTTCTATTTCTATTATTTCTATCATTCTCTGTATTTTCTAATTGCGAGGTAGTTTAGAATATATTCTGTCTGGTCTTTATGTTTTGAACACCGGGGACACAATGTGTCTGAAGATGCGTCCGTTTTGTGTCGTGACTGAGTCGGTGCTGGATGGTGACCCGAACGAAGGTGGACTTGCTTCTGTGAGTCTGTTGTGGCTTTAATCCTTTTAAGGCAGAAGACAGTTCAGGATCAGGTGGTGAAGAGAAAAGGAACTGCGTCCTGAGGGAGGGAAAAGGATAATGAGAGGAAAGGGGAGCAGAGGAGGGTATTGTCCAACACGTCAAGGGTCAGGCTACTGTGAGTGAGGAATTTGGACAAAGAAAAAAAAAAGACGAACATGAATAGGGGTACTAGGGGGGGGGTTGTACTGGTACCAGGAGGGGTTACTAGTGGTTACCAAAGAATACCTAGGGTTACTTTAGAGCGTGGGGGCTACGGTAAGGGACGCTTAAGAACAAAAGTATCCTAGGGGGACACAGGGAAGGGTAGGCTTGTTGGATTGATGGGGTCTGTGATGAAGTTGAAGAAAGGGATACAGTCGAGGATTGAGGCAGAGGGGTAGATGGATTAGAGACGATAAATAGAGGGTAATGAGTGTGAGAGGGAAAGTTGAGATAGAAGTTGACATTCACATGGAGAATAAAAGAAATAAGAATAATAAGGAGACAAAAAAGATGTTGGAGAATAAGAAAGAAAAACATAGAAGAAGAAGAAGAAGAAAAACGAAGAAGAAAAACAAAGAAGAAGAAAAACAAAGAAGAAAAACAAAGAAGAAGAAAAACAAAGAAGAAGAAGAAAAACAAGGAAGAAGAAAAACAAAGAAGAAGAAAAACAAAGAAGAAGAAAAACAAAGAAGAAAAACAAAGAAGAAGAAAAACAAAGAAGAAGAAAAACAAAGAAGAAGAAAAACAAAGAAGAAGAAAAACAAAGAAGAAGAAAAACAAAGAAGAAGAAAAACAAAGAAGAAGAAAAACAAGAAAAAGAAAAAAGAAAAAGAAAAACAAGAAGAAAAACAAGAAGAAAAAGAAAAAGAAGGAAAACAAGAAGAAAAACAAGAAGAAAAACAAGAAGAAGAAAAAGAAGAAGAAGAAAAAGAAGAAGAAAAAATAAGAAGAAAAATAAGAAGAAAAATAAGAAGAAAAAAAGAAGAAAAACAAGAAGAAAAACAAGAAGAAAAAGAAGAAAAAGAAAAAGAAGAAGAAGAAAAGAAGAAGAAGAAAAGAAGAAGAAGAAAAGAAGAAGAAGAAGAAGAAAAAAAAGAAGAAAAACAAGAAGAAAAACAAGAAGAAAAAACAAGAAGAAAAAACAAGAAAACACGAAGAAAAAACAAGAAAAACAAGAAAAACAAGAAGAAAAGCAAGAAGAAAGACAAGAAGAAAGACAAGAAGAAGAACAAGAAGAAAAACAAGAACAAGAGGAAAAACGAGAAGAAAAACGAGAAAAACAAGAAGAAAAACAAGAAGAAAATGAAGAAGAAAAAGAAGAAGAAAAACAAGAAGAAAAACAAGAAGAAAAACAAGAAGAAAAACAAGAAGAAAAACAAGAAGAAAAAGAAGAAGAAGAAGAAGAAGAAGAAAAACAAGAAGAAAAAGAAGAAAAAGAAGAAGAAAAACAAGAAGAAGAATAAAAACAAGAAGAAGAAAAACAAGAAGAAGAATAAAAACAAGAAGAAGAAAAAGAAGAATAAGAATAAGAAGAAAAACAAGAAGAAAATGAAGAAGAAAAAGAAGAAGAAGAAGAAGAAGAAAAACAAGAAGAAAAACAAGAAGAAGAAGAAGAAGAAGAAGAAGAAGAAGAAGAAGAAGAAGAAGAAGAAGAAGAAGAAGAAGAAGAAGAAGAAGAAGAAGAAGAAGAAGAAGAAGAAGAAGAAGAAGAAGAAGAAGAAGAAGAAGAAGAAGAAGAAGAAGAAGAAGAAGAAGAAGAAGAAGAAGAAGAAGAAGAAGAAGAAGAAGAAGAAGAAGAAGAAGAAGAAGAAGAAGAAGAAGAAAAAAAGAAGAAGAAGAAGAAGAAGAAGAAGAAGAAGAACGGGACGAGGAAAAGGTGCAAGGGTTGGTTGACTATAGGGAAATGCAAAAAATGGAAGAAATGTAGAAGAGAAACAAAGAAAGGCGAGAGGCGTTACATCAAGTAGGGCGGAACAGGGAACGCGGGAGTGAGGGTATGGATACTGGTGGGGGGGGGTTAAGGGAAAGGGGAGAGGAAGGGAGGAAAGGGGGAAGGGAAGCGTGTGAAGGGGGGGAAAGGGGGGGGGGTAGTAGTCAGGAGTATCCGACAGGGCTGAGACCACAAAAGCACCCTGACCCACAACATTAACGCGTCATAACATTTGTGTCTGCGGCCAATAGAAAAGCATGGAGGTGAACAAGATTACATCTGCTTGTTTGTATATTGTATTGTGTGTGTGTGTGTGTGTGTGTGTGTGTGTGTGTGTGTGTGTGTGTGTGTGTGTGTGTGTGTGTGTGTGTGTGTGTGTGTGTGTGAGTGTGTGAGTGTGTGAGTGTGAGTGTGTGTATGTGTGTGTTTCACCTTAGTCTTTCACCTTGGTCTTTTTGGATCACGTGTTTGGACTCATGATCGACAGCTATTTCCCTCCCGGAAGAGAGCTAAGAGCTCGTATGACCGATCTATGGGTAACGCTATGAATGTGTGTGTGTGTGTGTGTGTGTGTGTGTGTGTGTGTGTGTGTGTGTGTGTGTGTGTGTGTGTGTGTGTGTGTGTGTGTGTGTGTGCGCGTGTGTGTATCTTATTCTGACCTTTTCTTTACGTTTCTGAACCCAATTTTTACGACGATCCTCTTCGTATTCCCATCAATGCCCCTGTCACATGAACATTCCTACTAAGTATTTCAGCGGCTTTGACCCATCGTTTTTCGCTCATATTTCCGAAATAATCATTCACATCAGCATGGTATATTAGCACAGCCTAATTCACACCCGGCCATAATTTTTGACGTTATAGTGTATTCACAAGTGTATTTAATTACGGTGTTTACTCTTGATATTGTGTGTGTCGTAGCCGACACCTGTGAAGTAAATCGAACAAGTGAAGTTGGGATACACGAGGTAGTTTGTGATGACGTCACGACTTCACCTGTTCGATTTACTTCACGGGTGTCGGCTACGACACACTTAATATCAAGAGTAAACGCCGTAATTAAATACACTTGTAAATGCACTCTAACGTCAAAAATTATGGCCGGGTGTGAATTAGGCTGTGCTAATATATCATACTGATGTGAATGGTTATTTCGGAAATATGAGCGAAAAACGAAGGGTCAAAGCCGCTGAAATACTTAGTAATGTCCTACGCTCACAGTTATACTCCATTCTGGTAACGTCATATCACCTGATCTTTACCGCTTCCATCCTCTCTTTACCTCTTTTATCAATTGTCCATGTTTCGCATCCATACACCAATATTTGTCAGGTTACTCATTAACGCTATTTCCGTATTACTTTTAAAATAAATATTTATTGTATTACATTCCGTCTCTCTCTATGATTTGTTTAGCTTACAACACGAACTTTCTTATAGCGTGCATATGCATAAACATTAGTATTTATCTATATATCTATACCCATATATATGTCTATATCTATGTCTATTCATATCTATATTCATGTCTATATATCTATATGAATATGTACATATCTACTCCTATATTGAAATCTATATTTATATATCAATATCTATATATCTATATAGCGTCCATATGCATAAACATTAGTATTTATCTATATATCTATACCCATATGTATGTCTATATCTATGTCTATTTATATCTATATTCATATCTATATATCTATATGAATATGTACATATCTACTCCTGTATTGAAATCTATATATATCAATATCTATATATCTATATCTATATCTATTGTATATCTGTTTCTTTATCATTGTTCATTTTGTCGCCTTGGTTATTCTATAAAGCTTATTTGCTTCGATCAATCCTCTTCCTCTCAGTGGAAACCTATAATCAGGCGCCTGCGAGAACGAGCAGCGGTTCCTGGGCGGTTCTTCTGCGCATGTGATGAACGAAAAGTCGAGTCCCTCAGGGACGCGACCCCCATCTCGTCGTGTGTTATGTGTAGGACAACCCCCCCCCCCTTGCCTCCAAATCCGGACAATATCTATTACAACAAAGAAACAAGTAGGTAGGGGGACGACAAAAGAAAATTGAAGAGAAGAGGAAGAGAATGAAGTTGAAGGGATATATAAGGGGAGACTTAGTTGACGAGGGAAAGGGAAAGTGAGGGAGAGGGAGGGAGGGAGAGGGAGAGGGAGAGGGAGAGGGAGAGGGAGAGGGAGAGGGGGAGAGAGAGGGAGAGAGAGAGAGAGAGAGAGAGAGAGAGAGAGAGAGAGAGAGAGAGAGAGAGAGAGAGAGAGAGAGAGAGAGAGAGAGAGAGAGAGAGAGAGAGAGAGAGAGAGAGAGAGAGAGAGAGGAGAGAGAGAGGAGAGAGAGAGGAGAGAGAGAGAGAGAGAGAGAGAGAGAGAGAGAGAGAGAGAGAGAGAGAGAGAGAGAGAGAGAGAGAGAGAGAGAGAGAGAGAGAGAGAGAGAG
>NC_134792.1:55866039-55911039 GCF_046742065.1 Oratosquilla oratoria | reverse complement strand
TCACTGTGAGGGGAAGGGGCAAGGGATACAGTCAGGGATCGGGAGGGGAAGAGGGGAGGAGGTGAGAGGAGAGAGTGAGAGAGAGAGAGAGGGGGATGTGAGAGGATCGTAGTGGACAGGAGAGGTTAGAGGGGAAACGAGGGGAGTGGACATTGGCCATTGAGGGAAACGTGTCTAGGTCGGGCGTGTTAGGGGGACAACTGTCAGTGTAAAGAACAAGACGAGTGAACACACTGAAAGCCAATAAAAAAGGCAAAGCGAAAGGTTCATGTTATGAGGATATGAAGAAGGAGGACGGGAGAGGTACAAAAGGAGTTAAGATAAGGGGAAGTGATAAGGATAAGGTGGGAGGAAGGACAAGTTGACAGGAAAATGGATAAGGTATCATTTCTGTATCGTTTGTTGACCGCTGTGGAGCATTGGATTCGTCCTCGTCTCAAGTAATAGTATAACTATGATTCCTAACAGCTGCCCATGACCACCGCTTAACCTTCGGGAAAAACTTCTTACTAAAATTTTGAAAATAACTTCAAATTTAAAAAAAAAAAAAAACTTTTCTCCAAGAAAAAATTCGCAACTTGTGACGTGTATGTGTATATGTATATATACATGCTTTTCTCCGCTCTGTAATCACATCTGCTGAAAAGGATCACAGATAGTGATCGAAATATACGGATCTTTTTACTTTCGCCTATTCTTCTCCGAAAGTGGGTCATTAGTATTATTTTACCAATGTGCTACGACATTCCTTTGTGATATATATATATATATATATATACATACATATACATATACATATACATATATATATGTAAATGTATATATATATATATATATATATATTATATATATATATGTATGCTGAGATATTATGACAAGTTGAGGAAGGTGGAAAAAGAAGTCAGGAGTCTAGTTCAGAGTTGCAAATTTATTCCTGACCGGTTTCGCTTTACGCGTAGAAGTTCTTTGAGCTAAGATTCGTCTTAAATCATAATAGAGCGCAACGTTACTCTGGTCCGTAAAGGTGTAGCTAGGGTCCCTAACGTATTAACTGCGTAGATGTTACTCAATCAATATTCCGTAAGGGTAAGGAGGAGGAGGAGGAGGAGGAGGAGGAGGAGGAGGAGAGGAAGGGGGAAGGAAAAAAAGACGGGAGGAGAAGAGGAAAAGGAAATAAAGGAAATAAAAATGAGGAGGAGGAGGAGGAGGTGAGGGGTAAGGGGAGGAGGAGGAGGAGGAGGAGGAGGGGGAGGAGGAGGAGGAAGAGGAAGAGGAGGGGGAGGAGGGGTAAGGGGAAGAGGAGGAGAATGGGAAGACGAGGTGGGGTAGGGGAGGAGGTGAAGATGAAAGAAGAGAGAGAAGAAAAATGAGGAGGAGGAGGAGGAGGGTCAAGGGGGAAGTGGATGAGAATGGGAAGAGGTGGGGTAGAGCAGAAGATGAAGTTGGAAGAGATGAGAGAAGAAAGAGGAGGAGGAGGAGGAGGAGGAGGAGGAGGAGGAGGAGGCGAGAGAAGAAAGAGGAAGAAGGTAGGTAGGAGGGAGACGGAGGAGGAGTAGTGGAGGGATGGAGGTACATATAAGGGTGAGGAAGACCCGATGGGTTGAACTGGCTCCCCCACAGCGTTGGCCTGTTGTCCCTCAACGGTCAAAAGTAATACAATGTGGGGGATTAACGCCCCAGGAAGGGAGCGAAGGGGGGGGGAGGGCACCAGAGGGCAGGAGGGGGAAAAGGGAAGGAAAAAAGGAAAGGACGACAGGGGAGGGTAAACGAATGGAGGCTGAGAGAGTGAAGGATGAGGGGAAGGATATAGGGAAGGATATGGGTAAGAATATAGGGAAGGCCACTAAAGGACAAGGCTATGGTGTGAAGGGGAGAGGACACGGGATGCGGAAGTGAGGGGAGAAGAGGGGAGAATAGAGGAGGGGGAAAAGAGAAGAAGAGAGAAATAGAAATGGGAGGATGAGGAGGAAGGGAGGAAAAGTGAGAAGACCTGAGGGTCTGGGAATGTAAACGGACGGAGACAAACTTGTATTTGCAAAATAGCTACAGATTTAGGTATGAAATGATAACATGAAGCGTAATAAAGGGAGGGTACATAAATGAACATGTTCGAAAGGGTTTAGTCAAGTGTGTGTGAGTGTGTGTATGAAACTTCATTCTAAATCTTTGGCTTATGTCTTGTCTCACATGTAGTTAGCCTTTGATACGAAAGTTCTTCATAAGTAACAAAAATTAGTTTTAGGTTAGCATTGCTTGAATTGAACCAAGATCCAACTGAAGAGATAAGCGAGGATGGGTTTAGATTTTGTATTGTAAATGCCATTATCAACTAACAACACTAATTCTCTCTAGCAAACAATTAATAATCCTTTGGGAGGCTACAGATCAAGTATCAAGTGACATCTTATAGCCTCAGTGGTGGCAAATTGGTACTGTATTGCCCTCGTGAACGCATAACCCAAGGGTCGAATCCCTCTAGCGTTGGTCAAAAGGAGTCTGGGCAGATTATTATCAATTGTGAGTTCAAGTAAAAATGACCTTAGAATATTTCCTTTTTCAAATCTCTAAATGTTGAATTACTTTTGCGTCGTGTATTGAGAAGTTGAATGACGAAATAAGGGAGGTCAAACCTATAGTGTTAGATTCATTATTTAGATATTCTTAGGAAAGTCTTGCTATTGAAATTTACATCTGACGAGGTATTACCCTTGAGAAGCTGCATGACTAGGAATCAAACCTATACGAATATTACATCCATTAATGTTCTTGAGTCTAGAATATTGTAAAGTATTTTCTATTCAAGTTCACGTGATTTGACTAGAATCATACCTCTGCGAAGTCGGTGTGAGTAATTGATAATTCACGATGACCCAGACAGAATCTTGCAGGTATACTAATCAATTATTCCTCCGACATCGACTAATATACAAGACTTTTTCGCCAGTTACCCAACGCTCCCCAAGGATAGTTCTTCTTAGATACGATCGATCAACATCGCATTTCACTGAGGCAAACTACGAAATGCTAAACTATGTTGTAGTCTCAATTTGCGCTACCACAAATGGTGGCAGCGGTGGGACGTTTCCACGTAGTTCCCGGCTCATCAAAGACAGTATCAGAGGTCACAGAAACAAACTGGTAAGCCAATACCAAAAATGAAAAATAAAGCTTATGAAAGCCACCGGAGATCTTTGAAGTGTTCTATTTATTGAAGCTGAGAGTCAAGGGAAAGGGGACAAATGTGAATGTAGCAGCTTTAGAGTGATCAGTTTGTTGAGTGTAGCTGGAAAAGCATATGAGAGGGTATTGAGAGGATTAGTAGAGGACCAGACGGAGTAATTGGCGAGGAGCAGCGTGGGTTTAGGAAATGTAGAGGATGTGTGGATTTAACTTTTGTGGTAAAGCAGATTTGCGAGAAGTTTTTGGTTAAAGGCTAAGCTTTTTTTTTCTTTTATGAATTTAGAGAAGGCTTATGATAGCGTAGAGAGGAAGGCATTGTGTGAGGAGTTGTATATGTATAGGGTAGAAGGAAAATAGTCAAGTGCAATCAAAAGCTTTACAAGAGTTAGTAGACCTTGTATGGTTGGGAATGATGAGAGCGAGTGGTTTGAGGTGAAGGTTAAGATGCGTCAGGGTTGTGTTAAATCACCATGGTTGTTCAGAGTGCACAAGGATGGGGTGGTACAGGAGGTAGATGCGAGGGTGGTGGGCAGATAATTGGAGATAGTGAAAGAGACTGGTGGGAAGTCGGAAGTGAGCCAGTTGTTGTTTGCTGACGACACTGCGCTTATGGCTGGATCAGTGAAGGGTCTAAGTTAGTGACGGAATTTTGGAAGGTCTGTGATTGGATGAAATTAAAAAGTAAATGTGGGTAAAAGCAAGGTGATGAGGTGTACAAAGGGTGAGGATGGTAGAGAGTTGGAGGCAAAAAGTCTTAAAGGAGGAAAGTTAGGGAAAAGGATAGTTAAACGCATTTAGGGCCACATGTACCAGGGAATAAAGGAGTTGGGATCGAGGTAATCGGTTGTGCTAGAGAACCAAGCAAATGTCTTATGGGAATGTAAAGTGTCACGAGAAATAGGTATTTGGGGATAGATATAAGGAGAAGTGGTAATAGTGGCTACGGGACTGTATGAAGCATAGACTTGGAATCTACGAGAGGCAGAGGAAATTTGAATACGAGATAAAGTGTTTGAGAAGTATGGTGGGCGTTACGATGATGGTAAGAAATGAGGTGAAGAAAAGAGCGGCTGTAGAGGGGGAGCTGGTACATAGGCCTGGTTAAAGAATACTAGGATGATTTGGGCACATGGGAAGAACGAGTGAGAACTGACTAGCACAAAGAGTGTGGAAGGCAGAGGTGGATGAGGTGAACATGTGGGAACGACCAAGAATGTGATGGATGGATGAGGGGAAGAGGACCTTAAGTAAAAGACAAATATCTGTTGAGCAGGGAAGGGAGAAGGTAAGAGATAGCCGTGAGTGGAGAATGATTGTGAATGAACGATATATTGTCGCGGCTTGAAAGGATTTCTCCTCGCCTTCTCTATTTTCGCATGAAGGGATGGGGGGGATGGGCCACCAAGTAAATGAACCGGTGGTGCCCTGCACTAGATGTGCTGTGTCTCGTTGCGTTGTTTTTGACCCAGACATTGGCCGGGAGGCAGGGATGACCCTTTATCCATGAGGAGCTAAGATAAAAGGGAAGTAAATAGGTGATAGATAAGAGTAGGAGTTGGTGGGCGAGTGTCTTTCCTGGATATCTCCCTGACAAGGGGAAGAACCCTTTAGTGCAAGGGTTCTCATTAGGGGTGAAATTCACCCCCAGGGGGGAATTTTGGGGTTTCTGGGGGTGATTTGTGACCACAGTCAGTTTACGCGGTGAGGAAAGCAATTATAGGTTTTGGCCTATCTGGCCTGTCACCTGGGGTGGAATTATACTAATATGGGAAAAATATATACTCATTTGGAAAAAATAAAAGGGTTTTTAGTAATATTTGCATATTATTTAGAATGCACTTTTTGAAACAGGCAATCTTGGAAAGGAGGGGGGAATGACATTCAGACAAATGGTGAAAAGGGTGAATGGGCAAAGTAAGGCTGAGAACCCTTGCTTTAGTGTATCGATAGACAGAATCAAAGGGAACTTGCGTGGCTCATGTGCTCGAGATTTTAAAGGGAACTGGCAACATCGTATTAACACACTTAGGAAGATTTAATGTAATAGAACATTTATAAAATAAGACTTATTGACCCACTGTCAGAGAATAAGATAAGATGGACAGGAAATCTGTATATTTCGACCACTATCTGTGGTCCTCATTCTGCTGAAGAGGACCACAGATAGTGGTCGAAATATACAGATTTTCTGCCCATCTTATCTCATTCTCCGAAAGTGGGTCAAATAGTCGTATTAACACACTTTGTAAAGTGAATAGGGACGAATCTATAAAGAACGAGTTCAAGGCGCTAGAACGCGAGTTGGATCTATAATTAAGCAAAAAGAACTTCATTACCAATGTAGTCAATGAATCGATGTAATGATCGATGAGGTTAGATAATCATCCGAGAAAATTCTTGTAATTACCTTCATTTGCTTCGAAAATTCAGTTAGCTTTATTTGTAAGTTTGTTTGCTGTCATAAATGTTAGGCTGTAAAAGATAAATGAAAATAGAAAAGAAAATAATTTGTAGAAAAAAGGAGAACAAGAGGAAAAACAAAAAATAGAACGGGAATGAAAAAGAGAACTAGACCGATAATAAGAAGGAGGAGAGAGAGGAAAGAGAGGAGAGAGAGAGAGAGGAGAGAGAGAGGAGAGAGAGAGGAGAGAGAGAGAGAGAGAGAGAGGAGAGAGAAAGAAGAGAGAGAGAGAGAGAGAGAGAGAGAGAGAGAGAGAGAGAGAGAGAGAGAGAAAGAGAGAGAGAGAGAGAGGAGAGAGAGAGAGAGAGAGATGGTGAGAGAAAAAAAAGAGAAAAAGAAAGGGAGAGAGGGAGGGAGGGAGGGAGGGAGAGAGAGAGAGAGAGAGAGAGAGAGAGAGAGAGAGAGAGAGAGAGAGAGAGAGAGAGAGAGAGAGAGAGAGAGAGAGAGAGAGAGAGAGGAGTTTGAGTGAGAAGATATGGAGCTAAGGAGCGTCCAAGGGGGTTTTGGAGGGAGGGGGAGGGGGGAGGGGGGAGGGGGACATGATTGGATTGGGAATTTTGGTGGGAGCCACGGCAGAGGCGAATTACAAACGGGAAGGGAGTCTCGTCTTTGTCGGCAACCATCGCCAGCGCTTCTATCCTTGGGGACAATATCGCGCTGAAGGGATCTGTTGTCGTAGAATTGTAGAACAAATGTCCATGAAAGGTATCAGGACGGAAGGACGTTGGGGTCAAAAGTCACCAGCATTACTTTTTGAGTAAGTATCTCCCTTATAAGGGAGAAAAAGCCTTTAGTATATATATGTAATAGCGTCCAATCATAAATGAGTGTTTAGTGAATTGGTCCGTTGTCACTAGAGTCCTTAAAATATCGACTGTATAGACGTACAATCGATAACCCATACTTGGGAGTTGAAGAAGCGAATAGAAGAGAAGGCGGCTTAGGGAAGAGGAGGAGGGGAGAGGAGGGGAGAGGAGGGGAGAGGAGGGGAGAGGGATGGTGGAAATGTAGATGGTGATAAAAATGAAATAATGAAATGAGATGAGAAATAGAAGGAGAGTTTTGTTTGTTTGATTGTGTGTGTGTGTGTGTGTGTGTGTGTGTGTGTGTGTGTGTGTGTGTGTGTGTGTGTGTGTGTGTGTGTGTGTGTGTGTGTGTGTGTGTGTGTGTGTGTGTGTGTGTGTGTGTGCATGTGTATTATAACTATAGCACGGGCGACTTGCCAAAAGAACACGAGATAATAGATTAATCTCTTTGGCAAGAGGGAAAGATTACCCGGAGGGAACCGATGGCAGGGTGAGATCCTCTCTTCTTAGGGTGAGCAGCACCTTTGAAGGGAAGTTGAGGAACGAGACCTAATGCCATTTCGATCCGGGGAGGTGGAGGAGGAGCCGAAGGGAGGGAGGGAGGGGAGACAGAAGAGGGGGAGAAGAGGGGGAGATGTTGGTTAGGGGTACAGGAAGTTGGAACAGAAAGGGGGAAGCATGCCTCAAGGGAAGATTTAGCTTTTTAGATCATTCTAAGAGTTTTACCATTGATGACGCTAAGCAGTTTTATTAGATTTTGAATATTCCATGTACAGTAAAGAGGAAAACACGGTTTCGACCGAACAAGCCGACTTAATTCTTATGTGTCTTAAGAGATTAACTAATGATAAAGATATGATGGATCATTTTCTATTTATTCATTTATTTATTTATCTATTTATTATTTATTTATTTGTTTATTTGTTCATTCATTGCATCTTTGAAGATTTCTTAAATAGACGAAAACGTTCGGTCACCGTTTATCATATTTTCCCAGTGGTTTCTGCAAATGTCGTTAATCAGGTTTTTTTGTGATTTCTTTGTCTGAAGAATGAATAAAACAAAGGGACTATTTTACAATAAACTAATAAGTTATTCATAAACATTAACAGTATTCAAAACAAGCCTGGTTACTTCATCTAACTAGTCTTAACTAGCTCTGAAACTCGATAGCTCGCTCCTACTGAAGAAATTCCTGACGGGAAGTTTCCCCTATTGTCAGACACTGAATATCAATCTAAGAATTACATATTCATAACTTATCATATATAGAAGAGATATTGCTATACTGACAGGATATAAGGGCAAGACTGACGAGTTAAACACCACGTGAGGTTTTTCAAATACTTGAAAAATCTATAATAAGCGAAACGTCACAAAGGCTCCGTCCTCATATGGTGTTTAACTCGTCAGTCTTGTCGTCAACTGCTACTTTCATGAAAAAATATAAGGGAAACTTTAAAGGTTTTATCCTGGGGAATGTCAGGCCTTCTTATAAAGCTTAGAAGTGCATCTATGTTGTTAGGGATTAGGGGGAAGTGGAGAGATGGTAGTGGATTAGAGGGGACAGAGGAAGGGAAGGAGGTGGATAATAAGGGGAACTGCGGATTGGGGTGAAGTAGTAAATACTTGAAGAAGGGGTAGGTTTTTCCTAAAGCTACAACGAAAACGGTCCTATAAATCTTGCATCTATATTTCTAAACCAGGGTGAATCTAGGGCAAATAATGTGACTCAAATGTAACAGAAGGCTATATCAGAGTAGCATATACTAGAAGAAGGGGTAGATTTTTCGTAAAACTAAAGAAAATAGGTCCTATAATTCTTGCATCTATTTCTAAACTAGGGTGAATCTAAGGCAAGTAATGCGACTGAAATGTGATAGAAGAACATATCAGAAGCATAAGAAGGTTGACTATATATAAAAGACAAAAAAAAAAAAGTAAAGGTTTGTGAGACCAAGAACAAAACGGACAGAGTGATACAGAAATGACGTCAAAGGCGCCGCGCCTACAAAACAAAAGACGGTCGAGAAAGGTGAATGGAATGGGGAATTCGTTGGAAGGCTGGGTAAGGGGGAAGGCCACTTGTAAGGAAGGGGGGGGAAGGAGGGAGGGAGGGAGGGAGAGGAAAGGGGGAGGGAAAGGGGGGAGGGAGGGAGGGAGAGGGGGGAGAGAGGGAGGGAGAGGGGGGGGGACGGTAGATCTGTTGCGAGTGAGGCTGGAAGGGACGAAATTTCTTTGGGAAAGAGTCCTAGGAAGAAGAATATGTATTGAAGTATTAGGAGTTCGAGTCTTGGACCAAAAAAAAGTTGAATTGTCGTAGTCTCAGACTTTTTTTTTTTTTTTAATGAAAATATTACATTACACAGATGATCAGCATTATGCTTAGAGAAAATTCGAACCATTATGTGTTTGTTACAATGAGAGAGAGAGAGAGAGAGAGAGAGAGAGAGAGAGAGAGAGAGAGAGAGAGAGAGAGAGAGAGAGAGAGAGAGAGAGAGAGAGAGAGAGAGAGAGAGAGAGAGAGAGAGAGAGAGAGAGAGAGAGAGAGAGAGAGAGAGAGAGAGAGAGAGAGAGAGACAGAGATAGACAGAGGTATAGAGGGAAGGATAGAGGGAGGTAGAGAGAGATGAGAAAGAGAGATAGATAGACAGACAGACAAATATAGATAGATAGATAGATAGATAGATAGATAGATAGATATAGAGAGAAAGAGAGCACCTTGAGAACGTTCAAGAAAGAGGAGAGGAAGAGAGCAGAAGTGAATGACGCGATTCGCGAGCAAAAAAAAAAAAAAAAAAATCCGAGGCGACTGAAGAGGAGAAAATAGATAAAAGACAAGGGAGAGGAGAGAGGAGAAATATGGAAAGAAATAAACGATGAGAGAAAATAAAAATTAAATCTTGGGAGACATAAGATCGGCGAAGATAACGGGGAGGCAGGAGAGAGGTAGAGGGGGGTAAGGAGGTAGTACTGAGGAGTAAAGAGAGGGGAAGAGGAAAGGAAAAAGAGAGGGATAGAGAAAGGGGAAAAAGAGAGGGAAAGAGGAAAGGAAAAAGAGAGGGAAAGAGGAAGGGGGAAAGAGAGGGAAAGAGGAATGGAAAAAGAGAGGGAAAGAGGAAAGGAAAAAGAGTGAAATAGGAAAGGAAAAAGAGAGGGGAAGAGGAAGGGAAAAAGAGAGGGAAAGAGGAAGGGAAAAAAGAGGGAGAGAGGAAGGGAAAAAGAGAGGGAAAGAGGAAGGGAAAAGAGAGGGAGAGAGGAAATGAAAAAGAGAGGGAAAGAGGAAGGGGAAAAGAGAGGGAAAGAGGAAGGGGGAAAGAGAGGGAAGAGGAAGGGGAAAAAGAGAGGGAAAGAGGAAGGGAAAAAGAGAGGAAAGAGGAAGGGGAAAAGAGAGGAAAAGAGCAAATGAAAAAGAGAGGGAAAGAGGAAGGGGAAAAAGAGAGGGAAAGAGGAAGGGGAAAAGAGAGGAAAGAGGAAGGGTAAAAGAGAGGGAAAGAGGAAGGGGAAAAAGAGAGCGAAAGAGGAAGGGAAAAAGAGAAGGATAGAGGAAGGGGAAAAAGAGAGGGAAAGAGGGGAAAAAGAGAGGGAAAGAGGAAGGGGCAAAGAGAGGGAAAGAGGAAGGGAAAAGAGAGGGAAAGATGTAGGTAAAAAGAGAGGGAAAGAGGAAGGAAAAAGAAGGGGAAAGAGGAAGGGGAAAGGAGAGGGAAAAAGGAAGGGAAAAAGAGAGGGAAAGAGGAAGGGGAAAAGAGAGGGAAAGAGGAAGGGAAAAAGAGGGAAAGAGGAAGGGAAAAGAGAGGAAGAGAGGAAGGAAAAAAGAGAGAAAGAGGAAGGAAAAAAGAGAGAAAGAGGTAGGGAAAAAGAGAGGGAAAGAGGAAAGGAAAAATATAGGGAAAGAGGAAGGGAAAAAGTGGAAAAGATGAAGGGGAAAAAGAGAGGGAAAGAGGAAGGGGAAAAGAGAGGGAAAGAGGAAGGGAAAAAAAGAGGAAAAGAGGGGAAAAAGAGAGGGAAAGAGGAAGGGGAAAAGAGAGGGAAGGAGGAGAGGAAAAAGAGAGGGAAAGAGGAAGGAAAAAAGAGGGGAAGAGGAAGGGAAAAGAGAGGGAAAGAGAAAGGAGAAAAGAGGGAAGGAAGGGAAAAAGAGAGGGGAAGAGGAAGGGAAAAACAGAGGGGAAGAGGAAGGGAAAAAGAGAGGGGAAGAGGAAGGGAAAAGAGAGGGAAAGAGGAAGGGAAAAATAGAGGGAAAGAGGAAGGGAAAAGAGAGGAAAAACGGAAAGGAAAAAGAGAGTGAAAGAGGAAAAGAAAAAGAGAGGGAAAGAGGAAAGGAAAAAGAGAGGGAAAGAGGAAGGGAAAAAGAGTGAAGTAGGCTAGGAGAGAGTAAAGTGAGAGTGTGAGGAAGAGAGAGAGGGAAAGGGGTAAAGAGAGAGGAAAATTAAAAGATGAGAGTAAAAAGGTCAAAGGTCAAAGGACAACAAAAGACAAGAAGAGAGAGGGAAAGAGAGGCGTAGAGTAAAAGAGAGATAAAGAGGAGGAAAGAAGAGAAAGCTGGTATAAGGGAAATGGAGGGAAAGAGGAAAGGGACGCAAGTGAAAAAGAGAAAGAGAGAGGAAGGTAAAGAGCGAAAGAGAGCAAGTGAGAGGCAATGGAGAGGTCCCACGAGGGGAAGAGAAAAGAGGGGAAGAGAGGTAAAGGTTATGAAGCGGATGGATCAGAGGGGAAAGAGAGGGGAAAAGAGGGGACGGAGGAGAGGAGGAGAGAGGGGAAGGAGGAGAGAGAGAGGTGGAAGGGTGGGAGAGAACAGGAGATGTATGGGAAGAGGAGGTAGTGGGAGGGAGGAGGAGGAGGAGGAGGAGGAGGAGGAGGAGGAGGAGGAGGAGGAGGAGGAGGAGGAGGACGGAGAGAGAGAAGGAAGGAAGTAGAATGAGGAGTGATGATGAGGGAAGGGGGGGGAAGTAGTGTTGAGGAGTGGCGAGAAGGAGGAGGAGGAGGAGGAGGAAGAGGAGGAGGAGGAGGAGGAGGAGGAGGAAGAGGAGGAGGAGGAGGAGGAGGAGGAGGGAGGAAGAGGGAGGAGGGAGGTAGGAGGTGGCAGTTTGAAGGGATAAGAAGTGTGGAACGATAGGCGATGGCTGTGTAGCGGATGGGCTCTCTGGAACCCTGCCAGGATGTATGTGGAGGTGTGCGTACGTACATAGTGGAAGGAGGCATTGCCTCAGAGGACTTGCCTGCCTGTCTGCCTGACTGTCTGCCAGATTGCCTGAGTGTCTGCCACATTGCCTGTCTGTCTGTCTGTCTGTGTGCTAGATTGCCTGACTGCCTCTCTGCCAGATTGCCTGACTGCCTGCCAGATTGCCTGCCTGTCTGCCTGACTGTCTGCCAGATTGCCTGCCTGATTGCCTGCCTGATTGCCTGACTGCCTGACAGTCTGCCAGATTGCCTGCCTGACTGCCTGACAGTCTGCCAGATTGCCTGCCTGACTGCCTGACAGTCTGCCAGATTGCCTGCCTGACTGCCTGACAGTCTGCCAGATTTCCTGCCTGACTGCCTGGCAGTCTGCCAGATTGCCTGACTGCCCGACTGTCTGCCTGTCTGTCTGTCTGCCAGATTGCCTGACTGCCTGACTGTCTGCCCGATTGCCTGCCTGACTGCCTGTCTGCCTGACTCTCTGCCAGATTGCCTGCCTGATTGTCTGCCTAACTGCCTGACTGTCTGCCAGATTGCCTGTTTGTCTACCCACCTATCCGTCTGCCTGTCTGCCTGTCTGCCTGCCTGTCTGTCTGCCAGATTGCCTGTCTATTTGCCTGTCTGCCTGTCTGTCTGCCTGACAGATTGCCTGACTGTCCATCTACCTATCCGTCTGCCTGACAGCCTGTCTGTCTGGCTGCCTGTCTGTCTGCCAGATTTTCTGTCTGCCTATTTTCCTATCTGTCTGCTTGACAGCTTCTATGTCTGCCTTCCTGTCTGTCTATCTCTCCGCCTGACTGCTTGCCTATTTGTCTGCCTGTCTGTCTGTCTGTCTCCCTATCTGTCTGTCATATTGCTTGCCTGTCTATCTACCTATCCGTCTGCCTGCCTGCTTGTCTGTCTACCTGCCTATGTCTCCCCCTGCTTGCCTATCTACCTATCGATCTTCCTGTCTTATTTGCCTCTCTGCTTACCTGTCATCCTGTCTGTTTCCTGATTGAGGGCTGTTATCCCTATTTACTTCTCTGTCTGTCTGTCTCTGTCTGTCTGTCTGTCTGTCTGGACAGAGCTATTGGTAGAAACGAAACCATGGAGGGGGTTGACACGTGTTCGACAACCAAATACCCCGTTCACACGTTCACACATCACTTTAAACCCGTGTCTGTCGAACCGCGTTCGTCGGACCGTTGGACCGTGTGAACACCAATTAAAACACCACAAAGGACAGAGCCTCTGAAGACAGAGTTTGTATTCGGGAAGAGGAGTTCCCTTACATAACAGCTGTGATGAGACATATTTGAAACTTACATATACATATACCATACATATACCAAAGGCTTTTTTCCCCCTTACAACGGAGGTAGCCAAAAGACAAAGGCATAAAAACCACTCCCACCCATTCCATCCCCAACATACTCCACTTCCCTCTACCCCCTTCCTTCCTTAGAGAAGTAAAATAAAAATAAATAAATAAACAAATACATAAATGAATAAATAAATAAAAAATAAGCAAATAAGTAGATAAATAAATATATGAATAAATAAACATGAATAAATAAATGAATACATGAATAAATGAATGGATAAGTAAATTTTTTGTAAATGAATGAATTAATGAATAATTGAATACATAGGAATACAAATTCTGAATATGGGTTATCCACGTTAAAGATCGTAAAAATCCAGTGTCGTGTAACTGAACTCGTGACAAAAAAAAAAAAAAATACGAAAACAAAAATTTGCTGTCGTGTCACAGAGGTTTCAATAATCATGTCATTCTCTTTTCGAAAAAAAAAAGGGATCTGGAAAAGAGAGGGTGAAAAGAGGTACAATTTGCAAAGAGGCACACGAAGATGGGAAAAGAGGAACATGGGTCAGAGGAAGGAAGGAATGAGATGAAAAAGATTTTGTAGAAAAGAAAGAGCCAGGTTGAGAAAGAACTGGAGAGAGAGAGAGAGAGAGAGAGAGAGAGAGAGAGAGAGAGAGAGAGAGAGAGAGAGAGAGAGAGAGAGAGAGAGAGAGAGAGAGAGAGAGAGAGAGAGAGAGAGAGAGAGAGAGAGAGAGAGAGAGAGAGAGAGAGAGAGAGAGAGAGAGAGAGAGAGAGAGAGAGAGAGAGAGAGAGAGAGAGGAGAATGTTCTATTCGACAATGGTTCACATTTTGTAGTCATTGCACTCCTAGTAGTCCTCAAAGGTTTTCAAATGGGGCTACCATCCAAAAACGTCATTAGTGTATACCTAACGATTCTATTTAGCTTCGAAACGGTCTCCTGAAAATTGAAGAACAGTAATACATAGGCATGAGGTACATGAGAAATGTTGAATAACCTACGTCGATTCTGTTCAGCTTCGAAGCCGTCTACTGAAAACAGTAATGCATAAATGGAGTACATAAAAACGGTTGAATACCTCGACATTGATTCTATTTAGCTTCGAAGCCGTCTACCGAAAACAGTAACACATAAGCATAAGGTACATGAGAGGCTGAATACACGACGTCGATTCTATTCAGCTTCGAAGCAGCTTCCCGGAAATTAATGAACAGTAATCCATAAAAATGGGGTATATGAGAAACGTTGAATACCCGACGTCGATTCTATTCAGCTTCGAAACCGTCTCCAGCAAACAGTAACACATAAGAACGGAGTACATGAAAAAGGTTGAATACCTCGACATCGATTCTATTCCGCTTCGTCACCATCTCCTGCAAACAGTAACACATAAGAACGGAGTACATGTGAAAGGTTCAATACCTCGACATCGATTCTATTCAGCTGCGAAACCGTCTCCTGCAAACAGTAACACACAAGAACGGAGTACAGTACATAAGAAAGGTTGAATACATCGATTCTATTCAGCTTCGAAACCGTCTCCTGCAAACAGTACCACATAAGAACGGAGTACATGAGAAAGGTTGAATACCTCGACATCGATTCTATTCAGCTTCGAAACCGTCTCCTGCAAACAGTAACACATAAGAACGGAGGACATGAGAAAGGTTACCCGTACTCTGCGAGGACGCCGAATCATGGGAGATGCTGGGAGAGTCTCTCTCCTCTCCCCGGCAGCCTGACCGGGACGGGAGGGATGAAATCTGCTGCAATGCGGTTAGACATGGAAGGGCTGACGCTCTCGAAAAGCGACGACACGATTCCAAGTGTGAGGAAACCACTTGACAGTTATAAACTCGGCCCTCGAAACACTTTGAACGTACGCTAAACAGGAGGGAGGGAAAAAAGTAGCAACACTAAAATCTATAGAGACTTGCTTATGTTTGGTTGTTAATACAATTCAGGGTCTCGGAATTGTTTGGGTGAATGGTAAGCATGGAAAACAATAGTTACACATTGCTTAGTATGAGTATCCAGCAAGTCCCTGTATTGTTTGCTCACTCGGTGTCAAAAGACTTCGATATTTTTCTTTAAAGTTCGATTCTTTACTCTGCCATACTTGGGGTACTATATATCGAATCTAATGCTCTGTACATCGACTTACAATCATAATCGATAAATGTTGCAGACTTACACATTTACATTATCAAGAAAGAAATGAAGAAAATTAATTAGAAATAAATGAAAACAGAGATATAGAAAGTGGGGGAAATAGGAGTGATTATAAGTAATAGGCACATCTTTGGTTATATAAAATTGATCTAAATCTTTCAAGATCAATATTAAACATTTCCTTTGCTGTAAACAAAAATACATATATTTTGCAACATCATCTATTATTCAAAAATATTTGTCAATTCATTCAACAACTATATATTTCAACATCTTTATATGAAGAAGTTTGTTTTAACAATAAACAGAGAGATAACACAGTAGAAAGCAATATTGGCGATATAATCTCGATAAAATCATACTAAAAATAGATACTCACTATGCTTGAGCTATATTACTTGCACTGAAAAAAAAAATCTTAAAATTACAAACGATTTTTTCTATTGTGTTATAAAAAGTAAAAGTTATATAGGCATGACCCATGATAGATGGGTTATTGAATTCACTTACCAAAGGGACACTTGTCTGATAAAATAGTCTGTCTTGATGCTTTAAAGTCATTCACGAGTATTCACACTCGTCTGATGAACAAAATGAAAGGCGAAACAATAGTACATCTCGTAATAGAACTGCATGATCTTTGTTCAATGGTTATACTACTATTGCCCTCTTTCTAGTCTCTATTTTCTTTTCGACACATTGCCAAACAAAAGAAGAATTTGTAATAAAGCTGTTAGCATTGGCCTCCATTCAGTATGTAACACTGAAGGCAAAGGTTTCCCAGAATTAACCAAGAATATAGTATTTACCCCAGCCCGAAGGGATTTCTCCCCGTCTTCTCCTTTTCTGCATGAGGGGACGGAGAGGGCGGGTCGCCGAATTTATAAAGCGGCCTTGCTGTGGATGCGCTGTGTCTTGCGACACTGCTTCTGACCCAGGGCAGTGGACAGGATGCAGGGATGACCCGTCATCCAGGAGGTGCCAAAATAAGAGGGAGGGAGGAGGGTGGAGGGGAGTGGAATATATAGGAAATGGAATGGGTGGGAGTGTTTTTTATGCCTTTTTCTTTTGGCTACCCCCCCCCGTGTAAGGGGGAAAAAGCTTTTGGTATATGTATGTATGAACTCCATATCCACCTCAACACTCAAAGCAAAAGACCACGAAACTCTTCACGAGGGCGATATATATCACTCAAGGTTCATAAGAAATGGGAGAATAATTGTAATATGAACTTTATCGATAACCGTCTTTATTTGGTGAGGGGCTCATAAAACATAAATGAAAAATGCAACTCGAAGTCGTCACTGAAAGTCAGTGAAATTATCTTGTTTGTGTCTGAATGTGGGCCGTTTTCTGAAGAGCATGGTTATGTGGAACAACATACAACCAAGGAGGTGGAACATATATGATTTATATAGACACTATGATAACTTGGATTCAAATGCATACAACAAAGAATCAAGCCAAATTTGAATACAGTCGATTCTTTTTAACAAAAGAATATTTTACAGACTTTTTTTTATGGTTTATGATGATTTTATTCAGGTAAAATTCATCCCTATACAGATATATAAAATAGAAGTAGAAACAATTCCATTACCTGTGTTGTGAACTCCTGTAATCGTGAATGAATGCAGCGCAGTTCATAATTCTAAGATCCAATCAGGTGAACAATTAAGCGATATGCTGCTTTGCTTGTCAATTGGCTGTTTCTTTGTTTGTTTTATTTGTTTGTTTATTACTTTATCATTCTTTCTTTACATCTAACCTCGCTATTGTTTAAGTGGTATCCTGATGGCATACTTTGTCATCGTAACACACTGAAAATCTCTGGCATACATTACAGAATTTCTTCTGCCAATCGTCAGACGATTTTATTCAGTGAAAGGTCAATCCTTACACTGAAAGACATGGAAGGTAGTAACATAAGTTAGACACCAGAACCAGCAACTTGTAACTTCTGAAGTAAAAAATGGTAGTTCTCGTATATTCAGAAACTTACTCAAACTATACGAATATCTTGTGACAATTGGCAGACGATTTAATTCAGTGAAGAAACAATCCATATACTAAGAGGTTTCAAAGAAAGCTACACACGCTAAACACCAGAAACAGCATCTTGTAGCCTATGAAAAACACGAAGGGAATTTTTGTACATTCAAAAACTTGTTCAAACCATACGTATAGTAAGCGCTGAAACTATCAGTTGTTTTAATAAACGATTAGACAACTTTATGGATGGGGATGACAGGTGGTGATGGATACGGAGCTGACTAGTGTAGGCCTTACGGTCTCTTGCAGTCTCCTTCATTCTTATGTATTCTATGTGTTGGACGAAACTTTCTCTCCTCTTCCTTCTTGAGAGGGAACCTCGTGGATGCTTAAATCGAGACGAGGATGGAAACCTTCTCAAGTGTCTTGAGTTGAATAGTAACGAAGTGAAAAAAGAATACCGTTGAAGAGTTCCGGGAGGAGGCAAGATAAAAAACTCCACCTTCATACAAATAACAGGGTTTTCTTGTCTTCTTTTTATCAGTTTTGTTTTCGTAGAAAAAAAATTAACCTCTCCTTTCCACGACAAAACTCTCGTGTGCCACTTGTAACCGAGATACGCTGAGAGAGAATAAGCAACTGTCTCTTGTAAATTACGTTCTGAAAAGAGCTGTAAGGATTTTCTTTTTATGTTACTGAAAATGGGAAGAGAGACGAAATATAAACAATAAAACTTAGCTTATCTAGATTGTCTTAGGACTACCTCTGCACTTCATACAATAATCATAAAATCTTCTAAATTTAAAATTGTATTTCTTGAGCTAAATTGTGCTGTCTAGTGTTAACTTCGTGTCTCAGTTTCATCCTATTTCATAAAACTATATACCTAATTCAGACATAACTAACATCATATAACTAAGACTATACTTTATAAGCCTAACATTCTACCTTTGTGGGTCTGAAACTAAATCATTCCTTCTAGGACTAACATTTTACATCTAAGGCCTAAAGTTGACCTATAAATCTCTGCCTGATCTGACCATCATCGACATACTGTCCGTCTTTGTGTTCTGAACACGATACACACTTCTTAGTGTTCTGAACACGATTCCTTTTAGGCTTAAAACAATATATCTCAAATATGATTCTGTGCAGTATGTCATTATCTTCTTATTCTAACCGCCACAATGATATTCTATTAATTTCAGAAGCACCTAATTTTTTTTCTTTTCTTTTTTCTAAACGGTATTAATTTTTATCCCTCGTTAGCCTCTTCCGTACCAGCTGCTGTCAAATCATTTTATTCATCTCTGCGTCGACACTTCAGGAACAAAGAGAATGATCATGTTTGAGGTATCTTAAGGTACGTTTGGCTCGGTGTGTTTATCGATCTACGATGATCGTTCATGGCTCAACGATGATCGTCAAACGATTATTTAGGTCAGTAATTCTTTGTGTTTTGAATGGGGTTGTTTTGCTTAAAGCTGCAAAGTACGAGACTGATCATTTTAACCAAACCTATAACCAACGCGCTTACCCATAAAGCATGCCAGTTAGTGGAATGCGCGTCACCCGCCATTGGCTGTGGCAGGAGACTAATAATCGTACATAGCAAAATGTAAACACTCGATATAACGGACAATATGGAGACGAGTGTCTGTCGTTATATCCGAAGATCCGTTTTAACCGAGGATCCTTCGCTACAACGGATGAAAATCCGTTATATCGAGAGTTTGTCCGGTCAAATATTTTACCCGCTATATCCTATATCCGGTATATCGAGATCCGTTATATCGAGGGTTTACTACTTATCCGACTAGCCATAAATGTAATATAGTATTTCGATCTGTCAGTACCTTGTAGATCACATGTTATTTTCATTTCGAATAGTATGACCATAAGTGTAGCGAGGGTTTGTCCGGTCAAATCTTTTACCCGCTATATCCTATATCCGGTATATCGAGATCCGTTATATCGAAGGTTTACTACTTATCCGACTAGCCATAAATGTAATATAGTATTTCGATCTGTCAGCACCTTGTAGATCATATGTTATTTTCATTTCGAATAGTATGACCATGGACTCACATATGAATAATAAATCTTTGGTAGCGGTCATATACACGTAATGTATATCAGGTAAGAACAGTATATCAGACACGTCCCAAATATACGTGGATTACGAACAAATTTTTCTCAAATAAAAATGAACATTTCTTTTAATGAAGATTAGCCTGGTAATATCATAAACAAGGCGATATTATATTGAGGATAAAAGTCATTTATCGAACAACAGATTCAATAGCCCTCGAAAGTATTCCTTATTCTTTTTGTATAACCTACAAACAAGTCAAAGGCTATTTCTATCTTATACCAAGTATTCAAATACCAAAGGGCTTTTTATGCTGCCTTTGGTAATGCATGTTTAATTTTAGATATCTATAAACAATTTGATAAATCTACGAAATCCCTCTGAAGTCAAACTGATCATTTTTGTCAACAATGTCGGTGTTGTAACGAGAATTTCCTTATTTCACTTCCCAGACCTTCTTTATTTCAATTTCCAGACCTTTATTTCACTTTCCAGATCCAGTTATCAGCCCTTCCACTCACTTCACTGGATGTGCCAACGCTGCTTGGTTAATTTCCCCGAATTCATCTTGGCTAATATTTAATCATGCCGTCTGGAGGAATATCAAGAAAACTGACGGAGTCAACCGATGACGTCATATCGTCTACTGAAGTGAAAGGCAGGGCTGCCAACTGTTATTGCGGAGAGGACAAGTCTTTTGTCTATATTTCAGTATACGATTAACCACCAAGAACAGTTTTAGACCTTTCAGTGCACCCACTAACCTTTATAGATATGTCATATAATTCATAATCTTGCTCAAACAAGTGAAGCAAAGAAATGCCCTGTGGCATTTTTTTATTTATTTTTTTTTATATTCCCGATCAATGTCGTCCATCTAGTGACCTATTTCATAAACCTCGTCTTAGGAGAGACGACTCTATTCATTTAAGAGATGTCCCACTGTCTAATACCCCCGTCACACAATCAAGACTCTCGTCAAATGTGAATTTGAAAAACTGGAAGACGACATCATTTACAGTATGCTAGACATCCATAAGGACAATCCAACAATGTGTCTAATATTCGTATACGTTCAACTTCTCTTAATTCGTCATTCGGCTTCCCAATATATGACGCAAAGGTAATTTGACATAAGTTTGGAGATTCGAAAACTAGAATATTGTAACCTAATTTGTATCTACTAAAACGAACTTGAGTCGCGTATTTGTGACTGGACTTGAGAGAAAATTTAAGTTATCAACTTCTTTGCGTTGGTGATTTTGTATCACAAATTTAATTCAAATCAACAAATCATTCAAACAAGGTTGGAGTGGTTACCCTAACAACAGAGACGGAAAAATCATAAAATAAGAAATATTAAGCGAAAACGAACAAAAACGAATAGATGTAACATAAATGTAACAAAATTGTCTTCCTAAATGTTCATGTTTTAAAAAGGTAAATTGCATACACGGATTAACCATTAGAGGAAGACTGGTGAAAAAAATCGAGAGGCGCTGTTAAAAGTCGAATAAATATAAAAAATAAAAAGGTTCCTGAAATTACTCGCTCATGTGTAACTAAACAGAATTTTACAACACGGCATTCTCTCTCCCTCTCTCCCTCCCTCCCTCTCTCTCTCTCTCTCTAAAAAAAAAAAAAAAAAAAAAATATAGCCAAGAATTTCAAGAAAATAATTAATCGTGATAATGATAATAAAAATAATACTTTCCCGTGTGAAAGGCTGTATAGCAAACAAACAAAGCATTCAAGGATTCCAAATAAACTAGAGAGAAAATAACTGATGAGAATAGAAAAAAAAAAAACAGATTTAACAAAGCTTCAATCTAGAAAGATGTTCCGAACCAATTACCGTTCATATGTTTGAACAAAGAAAAGGATATGAACATGGCAAATATATTTTGCATGAAACAAGACTAGTCAACAAAATGAACAAAAACATCATCTCAGAAATATAACAACGAGAAAGAAAATGGCCACGCATTTCCGCAGTATATCAAAACTGGAAAAAAAAAACCCACACATATGTATTGAAACGTAGAGCAAATCTATGGAATAGTCAAGAACCCTCAGGACACAGAATGACAAGTTAATGATAGGGGATTATTGACACGCGTCTGTATCATCAACGAGTTGTATGATTTTGCAACGCAGCCCGTTCAATGACTCTGGCCGTTTGCAACGGGAGAGTGACTTGCACCAATAAAAGCAGCCAAGCACATAAGAATCCATATAGAAATTGCTGATCCCAGTGGCGTGACTAGGGGTTATTATCAACATTGTTATTATTATCGTTATTTTTGTTGTTGTTCATCATTGTTGTTATTGTTATCGTCACTATTATTTTTGTTGTTGTTGTTGTTGTTGAACACGAATAGAAATTTGATTCGAGTGACATGACTAGTTATAATTAATTTATCAATTTTTATCTTATTATCTAATCTTATTTCATTTGTTCATTTTCCTACTTTATCTTATCACTTATCTACTGTACTTTATTTGTTGATTTACTTTTTATATTTTATTCATTCATTCATCTATTCATCTAGATATCTATTCGTGTATTTTTCCTTAATCTAACTACTTCTTTATCTATACATTTATTCATATATTTAATTACTATCTAGTACACTAGTTATCATCAGTTGAATAGAATAAATCAACCAATTAGTCAATCAAACAATTAAACCATCAACCATCATACTATCAATCCATCAAGTCATTTATCCATAAATCCATCAACTTATCATTCCGACAATATATATCAACCCATTCACGCATCAGTTCATCAATCAGCCAGCCAACCCTCCATCCAATCAACCAATCAGTCAATCAATTCATCAATCAATCACCTATCTAGTCAGCCAATACAAATTATTCTAAATATTGTAGACTTAGGGAGGACTCGTTACAAATTCTCAATATTTTTCTTATTTTCTTATTATTATCATTATTTTTCTTTTTTATAATTGATGGCATCAAAATAGAAAATCAATATCTTCTCGAAGGAAAAAAATATCGAAATATCAGGATTTAAATTTCATTCAATATTAGCGAAAAAACCTACTTCGTTGACCACGTAGTTAATGAACAAAACAAACTCAAGACTCACTCGACAGACATGCAAAAACATACTGCATTTTCTCTCAATTGCATAATACACTTTTGCATTCATTTACCAGCTTGTTATTTCTTTTGTTATCCTTTTACTAGGTTATTACCTCCTCGTACAATGTTCTGTACTCTATTTTGTGTTCAGTCTCGTTACTCTGTCGACATGTTTTTCCGTCATTCCATAAAATTCATTGGTACTTACCTGTCAGAGCGCAAATCACTTCAGGGCAATAAAGGATTAAGCAAGTTAGATAACACTTTGGTGTAAATGACCGAGGAAAAGGCTTTTATGGCTGCCCTGGTCGACCAAGCTTACAACAGGTAAATAGATAGATAAATTACTGAATGATTGATTAAATATCTAACTAAAGATAGAATGAAAGAAAAACGAACGAGATAATGAAACACCAGAAATAAACATATGTATAAATAAATAAACATATGTATAAATAAAAAACATGTATAGATAAATAAACATATGTATAAATAAATATGTATAAACAAGAATAAACGAATGAATAAATGAATGAATGAGTGTATACATAATTGAATCGACTAATCATTCAATAAATAAATTAAAATAAGTAGTTACATGAATAAATAAACAGATAAACAAGTTAAAATAAATGAATAAATAAATTGATTAATTAATCAGTAAATAAACATGTAAATAGATAATCAAATAAATTGACATAATAAAAATAATGAGTGCATGATTAAGTAAATGAAGTGAATTAAGTGAATGAAGTAAATTAAGTAAATTAAGTGAATTAAGTAGATGAAGTAAGTTAAGTGAATGAAGAGATAAATATATAAATAAGTAAATAAATGTATGAGTACAAGACCAGTACATTCAGCGAATCACTAAATAAAGACAAAGTACTGAAAAGACACAGCCACAGGCTTGAGGATGTAAATAATAGCGTCGAAGGCTCCCTAAGGATAGGTCGAGTGTAACTAATATTTTATCCTTTAACGCTATTGTCTACATAGCAGGAGATAACGATGATAATTACAATATCATTTACTTTGACTTTAGCAAAACGTTCGACAGGATGCCCCCACCAGAGACTACTAAATAAAATCAAAGCCCATGGCATAGGAGGAAAAGTGTTTGAATGGAATAGAAGATTCCTTCAATCTTGTGTAAAGATTCTTAATCGGTGGTAGGGACATTCTGGAAGGATCATCAGCTTTGGTCATGTAGGTCACTTCAGATGACAAAGACGGAGGAAGGGAGGTCACTTGTACCACTAAAGGTCAAGACTGTTATTTTGGAAAGATAGGTCATTGAACTCAGTTTGGTGAAATGAGAAAAAAAAAATAAAGATAAATTAATCATTTTCTAAAATGCAAACGTTTGCGTTCGCTGTGTGCGTTTGTGGGAATTGGAGGTGGGAGGGAGGGAGGGAGGGGGGGGGAGAGAGAGAGAGAGAGAGAGAGAGAGAGAGGGAGAGGGAGAGGGAGAGGGAGAGGGAGAGGGAGAGGGAGAGGGAGAGGGAGAGGGAGAGAGGGAGAGAGAGAGAGAGAGAGAGAGAGAGAGAGAGAGAGAGAGAGAGAGAGGAGAGGAGAGAGGGAGAGGGAGAGAGAGAGAGAGAGAGAGAGAGAGAGAGAGAGAGAGAGAGAGAGAGAGAGAGAGAGAGAGAGAGAGAGAGAGAGAGAGAGAGAGAGACAAAGAGAGAGAGACGAAGAGAGACAGACAGAGTGGGAGAGGGAGAGACAGACAGAGGGAGAGAGAGACGCGCTTGGACTACCAGGAGAGGTAACAAGAACTGCTCGGAATCGGAGAGGAGTGCGGGATTCGAACCTACAATTAAGCGAATGAGACATCAACACGCTTCTGATAACGACACCAGCATAATGATAAGCTGAGTGTAGAGCAGTAAAAGAGAGCAAAAGAGAGAGAATACAGAAAGAGAGAATTAGTGAAAAAGAGGGCAATGAGAAACAGGACCAGTGAAACGAGGAACGCGAAGTCCCTGTTCACACTAGCGGTTTGAACCGCGCTGAAACCGCGGCGGTACCGCATAGTCAAGGAAAAACTACGCGGTTGTATGTGAACGTCTCCATTGACTTACACAGTAATTGAACCGCTAGTGTGAACAAGGTGTAAGAAATAGGGAAAGTGTGAAGATTAATCCATTTCTTAACGAGGGGAACCACGGAAATTAATAAGAGGTGAATAAAATCACCTGACGACAAACAAAATAGAAAACATGTCATTTTATATAGAGGACTTTCAGAGAGATTATAAGACAAAAAATAAAAATAAAAAAATAAAATTGTAAAACGAACGAAAATATATGAAAGAAGAAGGAAAGGAAGGGTAGTCTGAACGAAGTCCACTTGAAATGAACGATAATTAGAGAAAAGAGTAATATGGACGAAAGGCAATAAAGAGGAAGAGAGATGAGGGACATAGACAATAAGAAAGAAACGTAATAATCAAGATGGTCTGTAATGAGAATGGTTAGTGATTGAAAGGGGGAGGGAGAGGAGAAAGGGCCATAGAAAATAGAAAAAAACGATGATAAAAGAAAAGAAACTAACAAGAGATTGTCAAGAAGGGCAGGGACAAAGGGGCAAAGAGGAAGGTAATGTATATATGTATATACATACATACATATACCAACGGCTTTTTCCACCTTACAAAGGGGGGTAGCCAAAGTCAAAGGGATATTTCTACTCCCACTCATTTTATTCCAACGTACTCCGCTCCCACTTACCATCCCTCCCTCCCTCTTTTCTTGGCTCCTCCTGGATGACGGGTCATCCCTGCATCTCGTCCACGCCCTGGGCCAGATGCAATATATATATATATATATATATATATATATATATATATATATATATATATATATATATATATATATATAAACAACCACAATGCACTTTAATTCTAAGCCCTCAAAGGCCAACATGCAGAAATTGAAATGTGGTACTGCCAAGGACTCGAACCCGGCATCCTCATGACAAGTGCAGCAGTGACTCACCAACTAGGCTACATAAACAGAAAGCTTTATATGAGAAAGGAAAAGAAATCACCAGTAATTAGGAACAAGATCAACAATGAACAGACATGAAAAGGCGGGTAGTAAACTAATCAGGAGTTTATAGGGAACGACGTCGAAATCGATCTTGAGTACAAACCCGCGCCTTCGTTTCCAGGAATTGTGTGGGTTAGTCTCACGAGTTGGTTCCTCACAGTGCTAGACAATAATCTAGGTGACAGCGTGACAGCTGAAGGAAGAAAGTTAACAATGTCCAGAGGTCCGTGAATCTATGGCCGTTAATGACCGTTAAAGTCCGTTAATGTCCGTTAATCTATTCAAATTGGTGTCGTAGATAGGAGACTCTGTTCCAGTTAACGTCGGGGAATCTTATTCAGGTTGGAAGTTTTAATGATAAGAAGACAAACTGGAAATAACAGTAACTAAGACGAGGGTGATAGAAAAAAATGAGTATTATAATCTATCAGAAGCAGTGATATCGACCATTTTTTTTACGTAATATTATTTATTTATTTATTTATTTTCTTTTAGTATTTCAGTCGTCTCCTGTTCTCCCAAGTAGATATGCTTGATGATTCAAGACTTTATGACCTTATTGACGACACGCGTTACATATGTTTGATGATTCAAGACTATATGACCTTAATGACGACACGCGTTGACTTGTGGCTTCGAACCACCCTAATAAACAGGAGAAAAAACCGTCCCGGACTATTGATCCTTACACTAAAAAGAAGGAAGATTTTTACCAAGGACGTGTCTAGTGTCAAGGCGAAAGTAGGTATACTCAAAGAATAAATGGTAAAAAAGGTCAGGATTTGCTAGGAGTCGAGCGGACAATTGTAAATAACCTGAACAGTCTAGTATTGCCTAGTGAGTAGTATTGACGTTGGGCACCTGTATCAACAGTAAGGTCATCAGAGACGAGGTGGAGGAGGGAGAGAAGGAGGAGGAGGAGGAAGAGGAGGAAGAGGAAGAAAAAGAGGAGGAGGAGGAGGAGGAAGAGGAGAAGGAGGAAGAGGAGGAGGAGGGGCAGGCACAGGAGTAGAAGGGAAACGAGGAAAAGATAGAAGAAGTGGAACGAGAAGAAGGATGGAGGGGAGAGGTGGAAGATGTGGAGGAAGTGGAGGAGGAGTAAGAGTGGAAGGAAGAAGAGATGGAATAAGATGAGGAGAGAGGGAGAAAAGTGGAGGGTGAAGAAGAAGGAGGTGGAAAAGTAGGAGGAAGAAGGAAAAAATGGAGGAAGAGGAATTGGAAGAGGAGGGGAATGTAGAGGAATTAGAGACGTCGGAAGAAGAAACGAGAAAAGGAGAAGAGGGGGTGGAGGAGGAGGAGGAGGAGGTAGATGAATTAGAGTAGGAAGAATGAGAGAATGTTGTGGGAAACTCACATTAGTTTACAACATTCTACTGAACCGCTCTCGGGCGTAACCTAATATCTGTCGTCTTTTTCCATCTGTGGTCTCCTTGCGCGACGGTCTGACCTCGCGAGTGTTGGGTTAGGTCATCATCCTCGCCTCTGATTGGCTCGCTCGCTTGACTCCATCCGCCGACTTTAAGACTACTCGAGGCTTCATACCCTGAAGGATTCTTCTGTTTCCAATTGCGAACCAAAGGTCCTGATCCAGCCGAAGACGGACTAGCCAGCACCGATGTCGTTTTCATCCTTTTAAACGACATCGATGTGGAAGAAGATTCCTGCGAGCCAGCAAGACAGACCGTGATCAGGTCATGCTATTGTAAATGTAAATAGCTTAGGCAGTGAAGGCTTTCCCCCTCTTCGTATGCATTTCATTTATTGTCATTCTTTCACGGCAAATCAGTTGCTTGGTTCAAGCTCAGTCCTGGTGTGTAGGGCAACATAAGAGAAGATGAGAATTAAGACGAAAGAGAGGAAGAGAGGGAGATGGAGAATGAAGAGGAGAAAGAGGAATGAAAGAGGAGAAGACAGAGGACGAGCAAGTGGTAAGAGTAGATTCAAAAGAGGCTGGAAAATAAAGATGAAGAAAAGAGAAGACGAAGATAACGATAAGGCTGGGAATGGAGATGAGGAAGAGGAATAGAAAGAGGACTACGAAGATGAGGATTAAAAGAGAGGAAAAAAATAGAGAGGATATAAAAGATGAGAAAGAGAGAAACTGTAGAGTTAAAATGATAAATAGAAAGAGCAGGGTGCAGATGAAAAGTGGAAATATGAAAAGTGGCAATAAAACAAGAAAGACGGGAAACAGGAGGGGAGTGAGAGAGAAAGGAGGAGAGGAGAGAGGAGGTAGACAGGAAAGGTCGAAAGTGAACACAAGGGTGAGGAGACAAGACGGAATAGAAGGAGAAAAGGGAGTAGGAGGAGAAGAAGAAGGAGACGAAGAATAAAGAAATAGAAAAAGAAGGAAAAAGGGAGAACGAGCTAGTCAGTAGAAATGGAAGAGGAACAACAGAGGAGGAAAAGGAGGAAGAGACAAGAAGAATAGGAAGAGAAGAAGGAGAAACAAATGAACGAAGTAAAGCGTAAAAGAAAAGAAGGAAAAAGGATGAGGAGGTGGAGGAGGAGAAGAATAAGGTCAGGAGGAGGAGCCTTGATCAAGAATGATTAAAAAGAGGACTTTGTTGACAGTGGTGACGACGACGACGATGACGACGACGAAGGCGACAATAACGACAATGACATCAAAATGTAGGAACGACAATGGCTATTGATTTGTGGCGCCGGTAGAAATGTCCTGAATTATAAATGCACAGAGTGAGCTTGTGACACGCACACGCGCACGCATGAGCGGCTTAGCATAACAAACGCAGGCACGAACAACCACGCCACGCCACTTGCGCGTACTCGACCACAAACGCGTAGTAGTGGTTAGCGTCGCGGGCTTTCATGTCAAGGTACCGAGTGGGCACCCCGCTTATTACTCCATAAAAGCTTTCACTGATATTACGAGCTGTTACTGTTTCCTTGAGCAAGGGTATGTGGGTGTGATTCAAGACCATGCAGGATTTTAAATATTTCCATAAACACACACACACATACATACATACATACAATACATACATACACACACACACATATATATATAAACAAAAAATGGAGAGTAGGAGACGGGATCCAACGAGTATTGCTTCTTTCCCGCACACACACACACACACACACACACACACACACACACACACACACACACACACACAATCATAAACACGCACATGCGTGTGTGGAGCCACATAAATCTTTAACCTATCGATTAAAGAAACATAAGATTATGTTATGGGAATGCGCGCAGGTAAACATTTATTCCCCTGTTCACACTAGCGGTTTCAACCGCGGCGGTTAAATTACAATGGAGGCGTTTACACACAACCGCGCAGTTTTTCTTCAACTATGCAGTTTCGCCACGGTTTCCGTTGCGGTTCAAACCGCCAGTGTGAATTGGCCTTATGCCTTGTGTGTTCACTGTTCAAAGTAACTGCACATTCACTTAAAAAGCAAAAAGCGAAGAAAATCGTCTGACGACTAAGTGTCTGATAGAATTATGCTGCTAAATTATGCTGCTAAATACATTAGCGCTTTGAGGACTTCTTCTAGCTAATGTTACACGATTCTAGTTAGATTAGAGAAACCCCCAAACTTGTAAGAGGTTAAAAGCCCATCTGGATTAACCTTTCAGGGATTAATACTTCTCCTCTGAGGATTTTATCATATATATTCGTTCAGTTACGTGAAACCCGTAACAGAACTGTTATATATATATATATATATATATATATATATATATACATATATATATATATATATGACACACAGAAACCCACAGTCGGAGAAAATAAACTTCGACTGTGGGTTCCTGTGTGTCATTTACAAATGTGCTACTACATTTCTGTTTAGAAAATATATATATATATATATGTATATATATATTATATATATATATACATATATATATATATATATATATATATATATTTATATATATACACATGTGCAAACAATGCATGCATATATGTAAAGCTGCGTGGAGCGGTTGGTAACGTTTTTGCCTCGGAACGCGAAATGCCCGGGTTCAACCCCCGGCAGTTACATGCCACTTTCGTGGCTTTCCAACCCTTTCCCACAACGATGGACATCAGAGGGGCAGTAGACCAGTATCGCATGCATATGCTAGCAGCTGATCAATATGGCTGAGCTGATCATACGGGTTTCAGCTTTCATTCACAAACACAGTCATTCCAACACACCAAAAATTCACATACACTTCAGTCCATACATACAACCTTACCAACCAGGATTATACCACAGCGGTGAGGTGAAGAGGTTGTATAGTTCCTCAGTGGTTAGGTCGGTCCTGCAGTGGACCACTCAGGATGAATTACACTAATATATATATATATATATAATATATATATATATAATATATATATATACATACATACATACATACATTACTTACATACATACATACATACATTACATAATATACACACACACACAAAAGGCCCTTTCTCCATTGTACAAGGTCCGGAGGTAATTTATTTGTTTATTTATTTATTTATTTATTTATTTATTTATTTATTTATTTTTTTAGTACAATGAGGAGATCATTTGATCAAGAATTTTTCCGGAGAGGTCTCCAGTATGGTCTACTGATAATGTAAGACTTATGGAGTCAGTATCCTCGGAAGTTTATAAGTAACATAACTACTGACCATGATCACATACCGTTCTTTCATGATTGAATAATATTCTTCACTCAAAATAGAATTCTGATCTTTCTTTTCTGTTAACGTTATTACTTCATTTCTTCAGGACCCCCATGTCTCCACAATATTTATGTGATATTGTCCACAAAGATAGAAGCGCTGGTTATTTAGGCCAAAATAAATCAGAAAGAGTGAGGGGCAATTGTTTCCATCTGACCCTGTTCAATTTTGCGTTTAACTGGGTCAATAGGAAGATCAAGGTCACTCTATTTTATTATCATTTATCACTATTATTTCCATGCAACTTAATTGTCCAATTTCATCCAAACTGAGACCAGATTCATCTATATTCTGTTTAGTTCCTCGTCAAGTGACCTTGAAATCCTTAAACGACCTTGGAGGGTCAGATCAAAGTTCAAACATTTTCAGAGCGGCATAGAAAACGGTAGCGAACACAAAAGAGGTTTACTGTCAACAATATACAGAAGCTTCCAGCGATCTTTACTATCGTGGAACAATTTATTACTAAATTGCCACAACGGGCTTGCTGTGGATGTGCTGTGTCTTGCGACACTGCTTATGACCCAGGGCAGTGGACAGGATGCAGGGATGACCCGTCATCCAGGAGGTGCCAAGATAAGAGGGAGGGAAGAGGGTGGAGGGGAGTGGAATATATAGGAAATGGAATGGGTGGGAGAAGTTTCTATGCCTTTCGTCTTTCGGCAACCCCCCGTGTAAGGGGGGAAAAGCCTTTGGTATGTGTATGTATAAAGCAATTGCTGTCGAGTGAGGCTTACCAAGTCTAGCCTTACTTGTTTATTGGTGACACAAGAATCTTTTATAACACACGAGTTCAGCGGGCCCTGCGGGATCAATAATATTGCGCAATATTCAATATTGCACAATATCATTGACGGCGTAGGGGTATCAAAGAACGACACAATATATTGAAGACATAAAAAGAACTTGATATTTGATATCACTGTAACAATATTGAGTAATGTAAGGGCAATATTGCGCAATATTTTGTCAGTATACTTCCTGCCTTCATACTGTCGACATGTCTGGCAAGAAGGATGAACGACAATGTCCGTCACGATCTCTGAAATCCTCCGCTCGAGGGACGATATTGTGCAATATTATGGAGCCATGTAGGGGGAGACAAATATTGCACAATAAAACTGAGTCGATGTATTGTGTCAGTAATATCGATCGTGTAGGATGAGAACGTGCAGTCATCAGAATACCAAATATTCGATTTGAAGTCGTGTAGACAATTCCGTAACACTCAAGTATCTTTTCGTTTAAGAAATAAATAAGTAAATAGATAAATTAAATAGATACATTAGATAAATAAATAAATAGATAAATAAATAAATAAATAAATATAAATAAATAAATAGATAAATAAATAAATAAATAAATATAAATAAATAAAATAAAATAAATAATAAATAATAGATCAATTAAATGAATAGATAGATAGATAAATGAATAATTAAACCAATCAATAAATGGATAAAGAATAAAATAGATAAAATGAAATAAATAAAATCGACGCATATATATACATTCATATCATGCGAGCCTTTCCAATCATGAACGAAATTTATACTTTATGTTCTGACTGATGCAACGATTTTGTCCAGATTAAAGTCACCGAATTAAGATTACCTCGGTTAAACCTTTCAGTTTAGGCAATATCTTCGGAACAAATATTGGCAGCTTGGCTTAAGTGAGGAGATTGACAAGTATGATTGTAAACAGTGATTAGTAGAGTAAAAGAAATGCAAAGCCAACAATTCCGATTGAGAGAGAGAGAAAGAGAGAGAGAGAGAGAGAGAGAGAGAGAGAGAGAGAGAGAGAGAGAGAGAGAGAGAGAGAGAGAGAGAGAGAGAGAGAGAGAGAGAGAGAGAGAGAGAGAGAGAGAAGCATGCTTACAAACATTGATTACTGGGAAAAGAGAAATGCAAAGCCAACAATTCCGATTGAGAGAGAGAGAGAGAGAGAGAGAGAGAGAGAGAGAGAGAGAGAGAGAGAGAGAGAGAGAGAGAGAGAGAGAGAGAGAGAGAGAGAGAGAGAGAGAGAGAGAGAGAGAGAGAGAGAGAGAGAGAGAGAGAGAATGAGAGACAGAGAGAGAGAATGAGAGACAGAGCGAGAGAGAGGAACAGTAGAAATGTATCCATTGCGGTAAGCGCGGAAATACGTACTAACGCTCACGAACGTACAAACAACGCATGAACATACATAAGGTACACATGAATACAGGGACACGTACCCTGGTGAGCGTCCCCACTGACTGCTGACGAACCAGGAAAGACCTCGGTCAAGTCGAAGTCGCCGAGTGTTGTCGTTTCTTTGGTCAATATTATGACGCAACACGTGAAAAGCGCAATTGAGGAGATCGCACAGCCATGATACAGTCAGTAAGAAAGAAAAAGAAAAAAACAAGGAAAATATATATATATATATATATACATATATACATACATATATACATACATATACCAAGGCTTTTTCCCCTACCAGGGAGGTAGCCAAAAAGGACAAGGCATAAAATCATTCCCACCCATTCCATCCCCGAAAACACTCCACACCCCTCCACCCTCCCTCCCATCTTAGCACCTCCTAGATGACGTGTCATCCCTGCACCCTGTCCACTGCCCTGGGTCAGAAGCAGTGTCGCAGGACAGAGCACATCCACAGCAAGGCCGCTTCATTAAATCGGCGACCCCCCCTCTCCGTCCCCCCATATATATATGCATGTATAACAAACACTCACCCCCTCGGCCTTCGCGAGCTTTGAACTCGGGTCCCTTTGATCGTGAGACCCAAGCGTTGCCACTCCGCCACTCTGATCGTTAAAAGTCTCCAAATGATCTTATATGATCTTATACTCTGTTGAATCGACTGAAGTCTACAGTCCGGAAGACCGTTTTATACATGACCCACGACATCAGAAAGGCGGTAATTAACAAATTCATTTCACCGTCGTAACTATTATAGGATAAAACATTCGTAACAGCGACGTGATTCAGGCCCGGCCATCGCGAGCTTTGAACTCTGGCCCCTCTGTGTATAAGACCCAAACGTTACCCCCACACACCACACACAACACACACACACACACACACACACACACACACACACACACACACACACACACACACACACACACACACACACACACACACACGACTCGTGGCGCAGTTGGTAGAGTTCCCGGCCGCCACTACGGCGGTCCTGGTTCGAATCCCGTTCAGGGCTGAAATAATTTCAGTATCGCTGCGCTGCGGGCTGTTACTCCAACTCTCGTGGGTGGGGAGTTGGGTGTGTGTGTGCGTGTAAGGTCAAAGCATTACCCATCGATCAGTCATATGAGCTCTGAGCTCTCTTCCGATAGGGAAATAGTTGTCGATCACGAGTCCAACACGTGATCCAAGACTATGGTGAATCAAACACACACACACACACACACACACACACACACACACACACACACACACACACACACACAGATGATTTACTAAAGTGGGATAAAAGAAAAAAAAAACATGAAAAACAAACTTAAAAAGGATAGTTATTGAAGAGATCTGAAAAAGGATAGTTTCTCACACAGAGAATGGTGGATATCTGGAATAAATTTGATGAGGAAACAGTGAATGCAAAAACTATATAAGAATTTAAGAAAAAACTTGATGCTGAAAAATACAAAGACGGGTCACTACGAGCATATCCCTCTTCCCGTAAAATACAACTAGGTAAATAAATACACACAAAGATCAGGTCGCTCTTGCATGAGGAGGCACTGCCAGTCATGTTATTCTAACACAATGCCAAGCCATTGCAACAGAAGTCTTCAAACCTTTCAATTGTTTGATTCATACTCAAAGGCTTTGATGCCGTGGTGCCTCACAAATTCATATACCCCCTTCCTTCCCGCGTGATACTTTTACTTCTGTACCAGAAACCGCCAGGCCATTCCATTCGTTTCCGTGGCGTCTTGGGCCGTGGACCCCCCCCCCCCAAGGGTAAGAGGCAGTGGCCAGTTGGTATCGTCCTAGCTTCGTGAATCCACGAGTCTAGGGTTCGATTCCGAATGTGATCGGTCAATCTGGTGCAAGCTGGAAGGACTTTTAGTTTACACGAGACTCATTCAGAAACTCTTAGTCTCAGTCTTTAGTCTCAGCTCCTAGTCTCAGCTCCTAGTCCCAGCTCCTAGTCTCAGCTCCTTCTCTCACCTTCTAGTCTCACCTCCTAGTCTCACCTCCTAGTCTCACCCCCTAGTCTCACCTCCTAGTCTCACCTCCTAGTCTCACCTCCTAGTCTCACCTCCTAGTCTCAAAGGTGTCTCACCTCTTAGTCTCACCTTTATGATCCTCTGTTCACTTTTCTCCACAAGTCACATTACTAACAACGTCAAAATTATTTCCGATTTAGAAAGGAAGAAAAAGAGGAAGAGGATGAGAATCAGTAAAAAGACGAAGAAAATAAAGAAAAAGAGGAAGAAAAACAAAAGAAAAAAAGAAAAATAACAGAAACAACAACATTAGATTGAGGTCCACTAGATATTAACGTTCCTTTACACAAAATAATGTAACCGAGACGTGACTGTTCCTTCGAGCCCCATCAGCCAATCAGATTGATTGATACATCCACCGACCAGCGTGGCGATTTGACGTCATGTCGCTGTTAGCCCGTGACACGTGTACTCTGAATGAAGCCTTTCGGATTTCTCTTTTCTTTTGTTCAGTAGCTGTCTCACTTTCAGGATATTATTCAGACGAATAAAAATCCGGAACAAGCGAGACTGAAAAATATATGATGCACGTCAGGGATGAAAAACCCGTAGTCAAATTGATTCTAAATCCCTCGATTTTGGGACGGTCAGGCAGCTACAATCGCCTTCGAGATTGAAAAGTGTCTTTTTATACATCGTGTCGAAGGAGCTCATTCAGAGAATAAAAGTATACTTACGATTTACTACAATTAATTTTCTGAAAGTAACGCTTCTTCTTTGCCAAGGATAATGTTTACTAGTTATGAAGAGAGAAAAGAGAAAGGAAGATAATTTTCTGACCGTCCTTCGGAAAATAACAAACTTTCAGTTAACAGAGTTCCATAAGTATTGGGTCATTTTTCTCTAACATCATCCGCTAGCAAGAGGAACCAATACCCAGCACGAAAAATAGACAAATTTGCAAACCCTTATTTTTTGCACCATGATAAGAAAAAAAAAAATATTGGACAGAAGCTGAAATATCCACTACACATTTTAAGACATCATACTATGGTTAAAGGATTTTACAGAGTAGAACAAAACGATAACAAACACCCAACCAACCATAAACCTGTTCTCCCTTAACATATTTTCTTAGTATTTTAGAAAAAATCTGAGGAGATTTGGTCGTTCACGAAGTATTTAGATATGATACTACAAAAAACATAAAATATTTCAAATGATATATCAATGTATCCAAATTCGTTGCATAGATTGTAATATTATATAAACCTTTAATGTTTTAATATATATATATATATATATATATATATACAAACATATATATATATTATATATATATATAAACATTATATATATTATATATATATATATGTATATACAAACATATATATCAATATGATAAAAATATTATAGAATCAGGAATCAAAATTAATTATGAAAACTTCTCAATAAGATTTTAAGTTTATATCAACTTTACCCATTTGTATATATATATATATATATACATATATATATATATATTATATATATATAAACATATATATATATATAATATATATATATATAAACATATATATATATAAACATATATATATATATACAAACATATATATCAATGATAAAAATATTATAGAATCAGGAATCATCAAAATTAATTATGAAAACTTCTCAATAACATTTTAAGTTTATATCAACTTCACCCATTCATTGCTAATATTATTAATAATATTTATTTAGAAAAATAACTTAAAATGACCACGTGCCAGTTCGGAACCCCACAGCCTGTAAGCTGACCCAACTTGAGCAATTACCCTACCCAATGCCCCTTGTACCCCATCCATCCATCTCATCCTCGGTCGCCCCCTCATATTCACTCCTTATCTTTCTCCCTTCCACACCTCTTTTATGAATTTTTCTTCGTTCATTCTTTCCATGTGTCCAAACCATCCCGATACTCTTTCATCAACCCTATCTCCCAACTTCCTTTCCATCCCCGTTCTCCTCCTCACCTCCTCGTTTCTCACTCTGCCCAGCCTTGTAACCCCTGTTATGCTTCTCAGGCACTTCATCTCAAACACATTCAAACTCCCCCTCGATCATGTTCCTTATTTCTGCCCCATATTGTGTTGTCGGCACAATAACTCCATACAATCTCTTCTTAGCATCCATTCCCAGATGTCTATCTCATTACATTTTTTAATTCTCCAATGTATTTACTTCCTTCTCTCAATCTACATTCTACCTCCACCTCCATTCCTTCCTTTTCCGCCACATTCTCACCCAAATATCTAAAACTATCCAATTCCTCCAGTCTTTCTCCCTTAATATTCACTTCTAGTCTGCTGTCACTTTCTCCCTTTGTACATCTCATCACCTTACTTTTACCTACATTTATCTTCAACTTCCTTCTTTCGCACACCCTCTCAAACTTGGCCATTAACTTCCTCAATCCTTCCTCTGGTCCTGCTACAAGTGCAGTGTCGTCAGCAAACAGCAACTGACTTATCTCCCATTTTCCTCCATTTTCTTTAACCATCTCCAATCCCCGGCCCATTACCCTTGCGTTGACCTCATCGTTGGATAAGTGTGTGTGTGTGTGTGTGTGTGTGTGTGTGTGTGTGTGTGTGTGTGTGTGTGTGTGTGTGTGTGTGTGTGTGTGTGTGTGTGTGTGTGTGTGTGTGTGTGTTTGTATGTTTATATATATGCACACACGACAGCTAGTAAATCATGTTCGGATAGGAAACAGGTAAATCTTTGCCCGGTTGTAATTAAATTGAAAACGAAAAAGAATTCCATTTGGCACTGATATACCACGCAACCCAGTTTGATTTCTTTCGATCTCCACCCTCAAACTGCTGTCGCCTCAAAGTAGAGGGATGACAGAAGGACTACCTTTCATTTTTCGTTGATTTGTACTCTCCTTCTCTGTTTTCACCATCCTCTTTGTAGCTTCATTGTCCCTCTGTGGGTCTACCCTTCCATCACAAATGGAAAAGGGAGACACTATCCAAGAACCTGTTAAAAGGAGGACACATAAGGAAAGGGACCTCGAGAGCTCGAGGTCTTCAAGGACCTGCAATACAAAAGACAAATGAAATCAGATCGACTGTGAACAAGAAGCTAACAGAGAAGTTCCCTCACTTCCAATGTCTTTTGGGTTTTTGGATTAAACTAGCTACTGCTGCATTTCCCATATTTTGTTTTTTTACATTGGTTAGAATTCTTTAAGGGACAGTTGATATAGAAGAAAGGTTATGACTTAATTACTTCCCAGACACTTTGATACTGTTGTCTATAAAATGTGGTTCTACACATGAAACTAGATGAGTGAAAATCATTTATAGACTAACATACCATCTTCATAGATTAACATACCATATTTATAAATAAACATACCACATTTTCTATGGTGCCTAGACTCATTAATGACTGATTAATTTCCTTCTAGTTTAATTGTCTCTTTGTACTCAAATATGATATATGAAAAGCTAAACAATTGGATATTTTCTAAGAGACATGTTGTTAGAACTTCCTGATTGGATGACAATACGTAACGAAATAAGGGGAGAAAAGAACACATTTTCTAATACAAAAAAAATCTAAAAAAAATCAATAGTCATTGAATGCAAAACATAAAATCTGATCAAACTAATAGATAAAGATGTAACACAGTATTGGAAGAAAGAAAAAATAAAAGATAAAATAAACAATAATAATCAAGGCAAGTTGCATGGGTTTCCAAACCTGTTATGATTGGTTTGCGCTAACCCGTGGAGTCAGTAGTACCAACCCCATCGGAAAAAGTAATAATATTCTGTTGGTAACTCTGATATCTAGGAAATCCATATAGCTTTACCAATTCCCAACAACAGAAAATCATTTGCACGTTAATGACTGCAAATGCTATGGGTTTTTTTTTCTTCAGATAATGATTTCAGTTACTATAGTTAGCATTATTTTGTATTCGTAATCGTTTAAACGACCCCGAACGACTGTGAAACTAACCTAAAGACTGCCCTTTCTTTTGTCTTCGTAATCACCTAGACGAAAGCTACCGACTGTGAAATTGGTTCCGGTTGCTAAGATTAATATTATTTTGCGTTCGTATCTGTCCTTACGAACACTAAGGACTGTGAAACTGACCCGAAGAGGAAAGTCAGCCGCCATTCAGGTGAAATATTCCAACAATGGCAGTTGTGAGACCCGGTTGACCAATAGAAGCCATTGAAGCCCTTGATTGATTTGTACGTGACTGAGCCCTAAAAAAAAAAAAAAAAAAAAATCAATTGGTTTGCTCTCCTTCTCTCTTTATATCTCGCTCTCTTTCTTTCTTTCTCCCTCTCTCTCTCTCTCTCTCTATACATATAACGCATAAACACATACACAAACGCATAAAAGGAGAGGGAGAGATCAAGAGAAAGAGAGCGAAAGAAATAGAGATAGCGAGATAGAGACAGAGAAAGAGAAAGACAGAGAGGAATGAGAGAGAGATAAAGAGAGAGAGAGATAAAGAGAGATAAAAAGAGAGAAATAGAATGATATATATATATATATATATATATATATATATATAGAGAGAGAGAGAGAGAGAGAGAGAGATAAAAAGAGAGAAATAGAAAGATAGAGAGAAACCCTCCCTGGAAAAAAGTAAAATGAAATAAATAGCTAAAAAAAAAAAAAAAAAAAAAAAAAAAAAAAAAAAAAAGATAAAAATCCCTCTTGTTGTAGTTCAACCCCCGTGGAATCGATCACAGTATGAGAGTTTGAAACGCATACGGCTGCGCACGCGGACCGCGACCCTCCCCCCTGCCTCTCTCCCCCCCTCCCCCTCTCCCCCTCTCTCTCCCCCTCTCCCCCCCCCCCAAGCCAGTGCTGTTTTATTCACCGACCAATAATCAAACTCTAACCAAAATATCCCACTTTTAAATGTCAGTCTGCATAATCGGAGGTAAAGGAGCCCCCCCTCTCCCCTCTCCCCTCTCCCCCTCCCACCCGTCCACTCCTCCCACTCCCCCCTCCCCCTCCCACCCGTCCACTTCCCCCCCTCCCCCTACCCCTCCCACCTCTACACCTAAACACTTTCCACCTCATCTCACTCGAACTACTTCTCTCTCTCTCTCTCTCTCTCTCTCTCTCTCTCTCTCTCTCTCTCTCTCTCCCTCTCTCTCTCTCTCTCTCTCTCTCGTGCTTCAGGTACAGTTCCTCTTCCTAGACCATCTTCCTACCTACCTACCTACCTACCTTTCCTCCCCCCCCTCTCTCTCTCTCTCTCTCTCTCTCTCTCTCTCTCTCTCTCTCTCTCTCTCTCTCTCTCTCTCTCTCTCTCTCTCTCTCTCTCTCTCTCTCTCTCTCTCTCTCTCTCTCTCTCTCTCTCTCTCTCTCGCGCCCACTCCCGCTCTCTCTCTCTCTCCCCCACTCCCGCTCTCTCTCTCTCATCCCCTCCCGCTCTCTCTCTCTCTCGCCCACTCCCGTTCTCTCTCTCTCTCGCTCCCACTGTCTCTTTCGCTCGCTCCCCTCTCTCTCTCGCTCGCTCCCCCTCCCTCTTTCTCACTCCCCCTCTCTCTTTCTCACTCCCCCTCTCTTTTTCTCACTCCCCCTCTCTCTCTCTCTCTCTTTCGCTCCCGTTCTCTCTCTCTCTCTCTCTCTCTCTCTCTCTCTCTCTCTCTCTCTCTCTCTCTCTCTCTCTCTTTCATTCTCTCACTCTTTCAGTCTCTCTCCCTACCTCTTTCTCTTTCCTTTACTGTCTCATTCTCTCCTTCCCTAAATCACTCTCATTTCCTCATCCTTCTGTCTCTTCTTCTCTTCTTCTCTTCTTCCCTCCCTCACTCACTCACCCACTCTCTCCCTCAACCATTCTTTCCATCATTTCCCTTCTCAGCTTCACTACAACGCTTCCACTCTCTCTCTCTCTCTCTCTCTCTCTTTCTCTCTGTATCTCTCTCTCTCTCTTACTCTGTATCTCTCTCTCTCTTACTCTCTGTATCTCTCTCTCTCTCTCTCTCTCTCTCTCTCTCTCTCTCTCTCTCTCTCTCTCTCTCTCTCTTTCTCTCTCCGTCTCTGAATTCCTTTCTTCCTCTCTTACTTTTCTTCCTTTATCCCTCTCTCTCATCTTTCTGTATCCATTTCTCCTTCCCTCCCTTCTTCCTTTACATCCTCCTTCCTCTTCTATTCTTCTCTTTTCACCAACTCTCTCAATTTCCACCCACTTCCTCTCTCCCTCACTCCTCCTTCTCTTCCCTTCCCTTTCCTTCCCTTTTTCTTCCTTCCCATTTTCTTTTACTCACTCTCGTCTCTTCCCGTTTTCTTTCCCATTTTGACTCTCTCCCTCCTCTCCTTTTTCCATCTTTACTTCTTCCATTTACCCATTTTCCTTATTTCCCTCCCCCTCCCCTTTACCTCCACACTATCCTTTCAAGAACATAAGAGTGAAGGAGGCTGCAAGAGACCATAAGGCCTACACTAGATAGTTCCATGTCCCTATCTATATAATTGTCTTTTCTTAAAACAACCAATTACTAAGTCTATTCCTTTCGTTAACTACTCCATTGGTAATCCAATTCTTGCCTATTTCCTTCTTTAAGCCTAAAATTTTCCAATTTCTTCTTTAAAAATTCTTTAAAAATTTTCCTCACTTTACATAATGCGTCTATTTTTCATTTTTTTATAATTAATTTATTTTTATAACTAAAGATTCTTTAAAATTTGTTCTCATTTTACATAGTGTGTTCTGACTAACAATAAACTAATTGATTCAGCGTCGCGAGTTAGATGATATTAGAACCTCCTTCCAGTATTTTATTCATATTTAATATTCTATTTCCAGACGGCTTTATTCAGCTTTAAGAGACCCTTCAGTGTTCTTGTGGGACAAACTTTTCACTTATTTAGTTCCATCAGACATTTTTTTTTCTTACTTATCCCAACCAATTCTTGTCTTTCTTCCTTTCTCTGACATACATCTTTATCCTTCGTCCCCTCTTTCTCGTAGTCTATCTGTCCAATATTCCGTCAAATACTTGCCCCATTCTCTCTCTTTCTCTCTCCAATATTTCTCTTTTCCTTTCCCAGCTTCCTGAACCTCTTTTCCTCCTCCTCTCTCCCTCCAAACATCCATTCCTCTTTTTCTATTTCTACCTCTCCAATATTTCTTCGATTTTTTTTATCTCGTTTGCTCTCTTATCCTCCCTCTCTTTCTCTCTAGGACTCTTTTCCAGCTTCCTAAACCTCCCTCTCTTCCTTTCCCACTCTCTTTTTCTCTCCCTTTATCACTCTCTCTCTCTCTCTCTCTTTTCTTCTTTTTCTTTTTATTCCTTACTAAACCGTCTTTGTCTGTCCTTTCTCCTCAGTTTGGCTTTGTACATTTCTTAGTTATTTTTCGTTTCTACATTCCTCCACTTGCTTTCCTTTCTCCTGTACTTTCTCCTCCTTTCACTTTTCATCTTGCTCTCTTTGGCTCTTTTGTGAGCTCTCTCCTCTTATTTCCCGAGGCTCTTCAACAAGGTGACAGGTATATTGTTGTGGAAAACAATGGGTGATTCCATTCAGCATAGGAGAGGCTTGCGGAAAAGAAAGATCGATGACGTATTTGTTTACTTTCTTCTTCCTGTTTTCCATAATTCCTCTTTTCCGTTTTCTATACTCCTTCTTTATGTCGCTCTCGTCTCACCCCTGTCGTCTACTCTTCCACTGGAACTTCTCCCTTCTCTATTTGATTTCCCTCCTTTTATGTTTCTTCGTCTTTGTCCTTCACTTTTCTTCCTTTTTTACTTCTTCTTCTTCTTCTTCCAAGTTCTTCCTGTCTTCTCGATTTCTGGACTTGTTTTGTTTTATCTCATACTTCCGTTCCTACATTTTCCTTTTAATTTCCTCTCCTTTTCCCTTTTATTTTTGCTCAGTTTCATTTTCTACGCCCCTCGTTCACTCGAAGTCTTTAGTTCACCTTTGCTTTCTCCTTCAATTTATCTATTCCTTTCTATCTTCTGCCTCTCCCTTTTCTTCATTTTAATCATCAATCCTCTTGTATCTCAATAATATAATCTAGGAGCCAAAATCAAATATACCTGTAGACTTGATACCAGTTGACAGAGACAAGAGTATTGATCTTATAAATGAAGAGGTCTTTCCTTAACTGAATCAAATCCTCTGGCAGTCACCCTGGAAAAGGGTTCAGTCCATTGGTCGAGTACACAAAGTGGATTAACTGAGAGCATTTGATGGCATAAAAGATAAACCATATAGCAGAAAACCCAATGGTTTGTTTGAATAGGACGGGTTACCTTCTAACGACTCGGAAACTAACCCAGACTTCAGCTGGTGAACGTTGTTCGGGGCGTGACCACGCTGATGCGCCGCCACTACTAATTCCCGTCCGCCTGTTGGTCAACAATACATTTACTGGCACCACGGTCTTCATCAGTTGCGGCGGTTTCTGAATTCCCCGAGGTTATTCTAAAGAGATCCCTCAGAAAGATCCCGAATTCGTCACCTTTTAGAAAACCACAGAGACAATGAAAGTATTTGAATCAAAACTAACATAAAAGTCACAAAGAAATACACAATATATTGCACAGATTGCAACATCCACGTTGAAACAGTGGATGATGACGTAGTAAATCTGGTGTTCTTCAAGGGTCAACGCTGAGCTCTGTGCTGACCCAAGCGTCAATTTGGGGAAAAAATGGTATCCATGGACACATGTGGATATATATGATGTATGTACGTATGTATATATGAATGCATGCACGTGTGTGTGTGTGTGTGTGTGTGTGTGTGTGTGTGTGTGTGTGTGTGTGTGTGTGTGTGTGTGTGTGTGTGTGTGTGTGTGTGTGCGCGCGCGCGCGCGCGGGTGGATGTTTGTATGCATGTAAGTTTTTGTATGTATGAATCTACGTATGTGTCTGTGCGTGTATGTGATTATGTGCGTATGCATGTTTTATACATGTAGGTGTTTGTATGTGCGTGTGTGTGTATCTATATATGTATGTATGTATGTATGTATGTACGTATGTATGTATGTATGTAAGCACTACTAGTTACAACACTGACGTATGAATTCTAGGTAAATGCGACACCAGCATTTCTTTCGAGCTCCGATATAGCAGTTCTGACAGTGACAGCTGCCCTGAACCTACGATCTGTACAGTAGTTTATCATCTCGGAGCACAATATCATGAAGCATGTGCCTGCAACCCTTGGCTGTTGCGGTGACGCTCGGACTAATACGAGTGTCGTGTGTTTGACAGCAGGTGCTCCTTGGGTAGTTCCTTTCTGAAGTCGGCCTTGTATTGCCCCACTGTGGTTACAGCAGGTGTTCCTTGGGGAGTTCTTGTCTGAAGTAGGACTTGTGGTCCCCTACTGTGGGTGTAGTTCTCAACATAAGCTCCTTAGAGGTCGTCTTCATAAGCGTTGAAGTGATCATCAGGAGCCCGATGAACAGTAATTCATAAGTATGGGAGTGTTACGTGTTTAACAACAGGTGATCCTTGGGTAGTTCCTGTCTGAATAAGGACTTATGGTCCCCTACTGTGGGTGTAATTCTCAACATAAGCTCCTTGGAAATCGTCAAACAGCTTCTTCATTAGCGTTGAAGTGACCATCAGGAGGCTGATGAACAGAAATTCATAGGTATGGGAGATGCGAGGGAATACATTGAGATCCCCCCTTTTTCCAAGAGAATCTGTCCAACCACAGTGGCTGCACAGAACTACACAATGAAGGACCCTGCGTTTATTGTAAACATATTTCATTATGAAAACTTAGTGGATAGGAACTATAACCATATGTCATGATAAGGTCAAAGGTCACTCCAGGAAGCTCTGTTCTACAGCTGGTAAATGCCAGCTAAATATGATGGAAAATTACCAAGCAAAACGAAATGCGTCGTTATTACGCAGTAGCCTACTCATTATCACAAGCCCACATCGCTCTGGTTATGCCATGTTTTACTGTACATTATATCCGATATGATGCCAGTGTGTTCATGTATGCATGCAGGTATGCACGTGTGTGTGTGTGTGTGTGTGTGTGTGTGTGTGTGTGTGTGTGTGTGTGTGTGTGTGTGTGTGTGTGTGTGTGTGTGTGTGTGTGTGTGTGTGTGTGTGTGTGTGTGTGTGTGTGATTCACCATGATCTTGGATCACGTGTTGGACTCGTGATTGATAGCTATTTCCCTCCCGGAAGAGAGCTCAGAGCTCATATATGACCGATCTATAGGTAATGCTGTGACCTTACACGCGCACACACACACACATACACAACTCCCCGCCCATGAGAGTTGGTGTAAAGACTCGCAGCGCAGCGATACTGAAATCATTTCAGCACTGGGCGGGATTCAAACCTGGACTGCCGTAGTGGCAGCCGGGAACTCTAACCACTGTGCCATGAAGTGTGTGTGTGTGTGTGTGTGTGTGTGTGTGTGTGTGTGTGTGTGTGTGTGTGTGTGTGTGTGTGTGTGTGTGTGTGTGTAACCTAACTGTGATATACAGGATAAAACTAAACTCGTATAGGATCTGATTCCATGCCTCTATCGGGAACACTTATGTGTATGCGTGTGTGTATTTAATTTACACGATGATGACATATAAAACAAATGAAAGCTAAATCTATACAACATAGACGAAGCTACTTGCAACGCAGCCACATGGGTTTCTTTCAGAATGGCCTCCTCGTGATGTGACATGCTTACTCCGGGGCCCTTCGTACTGAAATGCTTGTATGCTTTGTGATGGTTTTCGTCTTTTGT